>NC_073692.1:34131468-34162561 GCF_029784155.1 Uranotaenia lowii
AGATGGATCAGCTTCTCTGGGACTCGTAACCTTAGAGCCGCCCAAACTTTTTCATAGTTAAGTCGGTCGAATGCTTTTTTCGAAATCAACGAACACCAGCAAAAGAGAGTCCTGGAATTCGTTGATTTGTTCCAGTATGATTCGTAGCGTTGTGATGTGGTCCACACATGATCGTCCGTATCGGAATTCAGCTTGTTGCCGTCGGAGTGTAGCGTGGATTTTCTCCTGGATCCTGTTCAGGAGTACTTTGAGGGTTGTACAGATCAACGTTATGCCTCGCCAGTTATCGCACTCTGTCAGGTCTCCTTTCTTCGGGACCTTCACGAGGATACCCTTAATTCAGTCGGCCGGGAATGTTGCAATATCCCAAATGTCAGCAAAAATACGGTGCAACATTTGTGCTGACAAGGCAGGGTCAGCTTTCAGCATTCCAGCAGGTGCTTTGTTGGATTTCATGTCTTTGATTGCCGCTTCTATTTCAGCCCGCCCTCGCTTCCGAGTTGACGCCATTTATGAGACTTACTGTTGGCGCTTCGAACTGCGGGTTCTGTTGGCTATCGCTATTTGTGACTCGGAAGAGTTTTTCCAAATGCTTAGTCCAACGCTTGAGCTGATCTATTCGATCTGTCAACAGCTGACCTGCTCGGTCTTACAACGGCATTAGTCCTTGCACCAGGCGGCGAGAAATGTCATAAAGTAATCGGATATCTCCAATGGCGGCGGCTCTTTCTCCCTTTTCGGCTAGGGAGTTTGTCCAGGCTCTCTTGTCTCGTCTACAAGCTCGTTTGACTGCCTTTTCCAGCTCTGCATATCGTAGGAGGGCGGCTGCATTGGCTAACCCGGTACATGCCTGCTCAATTCCGACTATCCCGACTTTCGCTTTACTCCGATCATCGACCATCCTCCAAGTTTCATCCGACATCCATTCACCATGTTGTTGTTGCCACAAAATTCTACAAACAGCTCTCTGTTTCGCTCTTCTGTCATAGACTATAGTGCTCCATGATGCATCCTGAATGTCGGAGCCAATCTTTGCGTTGAAGTCGCCCAAATGGATTTGAATGTCACTCTTCGGAATTTTCTCTACCACGCTGTTCAATTGGCTTTAAAACTTCTCTTTCTCCGTCAGTTGGCGCATAACACTGACCCTTGCAAGGTTTCTATCCCGTGTTCTGAATCTGGCTACGATTATTCTTTCGTTTATCGGTTCCCACCTAATGATGTCCACATGGCCTGCGGGCTTAACAGGAAACCAACTCCGAGTAGCGTGTTCTCCTCTTATGCCAGAGTTAAGCAGGACTTGCCCGGACTGTCAAACGTTTGATGTCATATCGTTTCTTTTTTTTTTTCTACCATACTACATTTTGTCAAGCGAACTCTCATACGCCATCACCCCTCCAGGCAAACTCTTAAGTCTTGGAACCTCAACTTTGAGCACAGTTATTTTTGAATGGGACCGCCAATTTGGGGAAAGTTTTGTGTTCTGGTTCACCTTAACGTCACTCTAGCTAGAGGTAGACCGAAAGCTGCATCAAACCGTCCACCCACACACTAAGGAGCTGGAAGATGAATTTTAAGCAAACATACGAATAGGAAAACTTTTGACATGGAGAATTTATATCATTGAATTTGCTGGAAATGCATGAGCGTGACATTTGACTTTGGGGAACGAAATTTGAACAGAATTTTTGCTTCCAACCAACTTTTTCTGTCTTTTTAGGAAAGTCTCAAAAAAATTGTTTGAGTTGCATTCAACAGTTGTGAATGGGTTCTGGCAGCAAAACGTTCAATGAACGAAAGCCACCACCACGTTTCTAAGCCAATCAATTCCCAATGATCGGTGCACTTTCCGCTATTAAAAGTTTCTCCTTCGATTGGAAAAATTCAACCGGCCAGAACTGCAAAAGCTGCTGCAGCCGTTCAAGGGAAAGAAAAAAATAAACCATCATCAAATAAGCCGAGCAGCCAGGCCAAAATCCGACAGGATTTCATACCAATTGTTGGTGAAATATTCAAATAACGAAAGCAAACCGGTTGGTTGGAGAAAACTTTTTATAGGATTTCTGATTCCGGCAAGTGGACCGAGTGCAATGGTTCTGGAAAGGAATTGAATAGACCAGGGATCGGCAACCTGCGGCTCGCGATAGCATCATCAGTTTTGTAGTTTAAACTAGAACAAAGAATTTAGGATAGGATAGTTTTAATTCAGTACATAGCCCATATTTCTATACACTTATGGTTTGGCAGTGGGTCAATTCATTCATATGTAGAAAGTACACTTTTTAATAAAATTAATTATAATTTATTTTGCTTAAGTGAAAGATAAATAGAACGTATTTCACCAATAAAATTCTTGAAAAAATTAATTTCACCCTCCCAACCAGCCTTTTTCGTGTATTAAAAAATATTTAAAGTTATGTGTTTTGATCAAAAAAATATATTCAGGTATTAAAATCAAAACCAATCATCAATCATCAACAGTTAAAAAATGCGAATTAAAGTTGTTAATCGGAGATGAATTCCATATGTAATTAAAGTTGAAGTTAAGTTAAGAGCTACGCAATATTTTGTAATTAAGCTATAAATGGTTACTGATAGAAAAAAAAAATATTGTTGATGTTGATTAAAAACTTCTGGATGCACTCAGTGAAAAATTAATTAATTTTTTTTAAATATTCAGGAAAGTAGGCGATGCAGAGCGGTCCAGAAATGAAATTTTGCGGGAAACAATTACACTAGTTTACAAAATTTTAAAAAATTCGTGAACTTGATTAACTGACCAACATTTTTAATGTAAAATCAGGCGCTGAATCCGAAAATGAAATTCAAAAAATCTCAGTAGAACCGTTTTTGAGTTATGCTCCAAATATGAAATTTCGAAAAAATTAATAAAGTTCTTGTACTTAGATTAAAATATCTCGGACGGCATAACAGTAATTTGAAATCCCTCTTTTGCATATTGAAGGTGAATAAGTTTTCTATCCATCATATAAACACTGTTTTTGCGTTTGACCAACAGTATTGCTGATATTAGTGATTTTATGAGAAAAAAATGATTAAAAACGCATTTTTTTAGAGAAAATTTTGTTTCAACGAAAGTTTTAGACTCGATGGTAGCATTTAAAAAGTCCGATTTTCTTTTGCGCTTAAATGTTAATTTAAAACAAACATTTCAAGTGGTTATTTATCAAAATCGGTTGAACATTTAAGAAGTTATGGCTACTTTACCATAACTGAAATTTTTGGAGTTTTTAATAATTTAACGAACCGCAGTACACTTATCAGAGTATAGGGAGAATGAAACATGATAAATCTCACTCGCTCCAAGTCAAAATTATTTATTAGCTTACCAGAAGGTCACATGCCAAGTTTCAGGAAGATCTGACCATAGGGAGGGGTTGCTTGAGTCTCAAACGTGAATAAAATTTTGAGGTATTTTGCCCGGAAGGAACGAAAAATACTGGTTTTTCATCAATAACTTCTTTCATCACTAGCTGATTGTTTTTTATGGTTGATTTTCTTAAAGCCTAAGTTGAGACAAATATTTCACCCGAAGACTGCAACACGATTGGACTTGAAGTAAAAAAGTTATTGCAGTTCAAAGGCCGCAAATTTTGTCCAACACGCAATGAGTACTTTTTACGCATTGCGTTTTATACGACAATTTTCGACCAAATACAATCTTTGAACCGCAATAACTTAAAGAAATGAAATTTTATTTATTTATTTATTGTCTTCGAGAACAAATGTTTCGCACAGACTAATTATAATGATAGTTGCCTTAATCTATTTTTGTACACCTGTTTTGAGATTCCAAAATCGAAGATGCTAGCACATTGATTGAAGTAGCGGTTGCACGTGTCCAAAGGGTTGTAGAAACCATAAGTAGTCCGATGACCGGGAATCCAGAGGAACTGCTGATGCCGGAGTGACCGTGTAGGGGCGGACAAACTAACATTTTGTAGGAGTTCGCTATTGTCGATGTTCCCGCTCAATATGTCGAATGTGAACAAACACTGTAAAAATTTTCTTCTCCGGGCAAGCGTATCCAAATGTATAAGGTTGCAGCGATGTTCGTATGGAGTAGTGATATCAGGATTCCATCTAAGTTTCCGAAGAGCGAAGCGGATAAAGGCTCGTTGAACACCTTCAATGGATTGACTTAGTGTCGATTGGTACGGGGCCCAAACAGGAGCTGCGTACTCCAGAATGCTTCTGACAATCGAGCAATACAGCGTTTTGTGGGTGTATACATCGTTGAAATGAGTTGTATTTCGACGAAGGAAACCAAGCATTGCATAAGCCTTTGCAGTTATGGTAGTAATGTGCGTGTGGAATCTCAACCGACTATCAAATGTAACTCCCAGGTCCTTGATTGTTTCAATCCTTTCGAGGGAATGGTTGCTCATAGAGTATTCATAACGAAGTAAGCTGCGTGATCTTGAAAAACTCACTATTTTACATTTTTCAACATTCACCAGCATACCGTTTGTCATGCACCATCTCGTAACAGCGTTCAGATCATTCTGTAGTAAAATATAGTCTAGCGGTGACGTAATTGACCGAAAAAGTTTCAAATCATCTGCGTAGAATAGTTTGTATGAAGTCATTCGATCGCACAAATCGTTCACGAAAAGAATAAATAGTAACGGTCCAAGATGACTGCCTTGTGGTACACCAGACGGTATTTCGAAATTCGAAGAGCAGTACTGCCGCTCATAGCAAGTCCGTCCCATTTGCATTTTTGTTGAATTGAGAAAAACGGCATTGAAAAATCGCAAAAAGTCCATCGTTAATTCAGCATTTGTGTGCGTTTTTAATCAAAGTAATCAACAAAATCTGTCAATGCAACGGCTAATGAAAGATTTTCGCTTTATATGGATTATTTTTTTGTTTTGATTTCGTTGAAAATCATTTGCTGGGCCCTTATGGCAGTGGGACCGACATGCGATGATTTATGCCATATGGAACCGACTTGCGATCATTCGTTCAATGGGACAAAATTTCTTGAGGTTTTTTTTCAATGTTCATTAGAACAAAGTACTGAAAACAAAGTTTTCCCTTGAAACTACTGACAAAATTAAAGTGATTCCAGCAACAAACTGAAAAATGATGAAAACGCAAATGGGACGGACTTGCTATGAGCGGCAGAGTAGGAGTTCACTCTGACATAAGCTGTGCGGGAGTTCAAGTACGACGCAAACCAAGTTGTAATCCATTCAGGTAGTCCCAAGCGTCTGAGTTTTTCTATAAGTAACCTATGAGGCACTCGATCAAAGGCTTTAGAGAAATCAATGTATACAACATCTACCTGCTGACGTTTCTCGAGTTTTGGCATCAAAAAATTAGTAAATGTCATCAGGTTCGAGGTAGTTGATCTTTTTTTCATGAAACCGTGCTGGGCGTCACTAATTAATTGTTTCACGGACGGGTAAACAGCATCGTATACTAAGGTCTCGAACACTTTCGCCAAACAGTTAAGAATAGAAATAGGACGATAATTTTCGACACTATGAGTGCTTCCGTTCTTATAAACCGGCGTAATCGACGCCGTTTTCCACACTTTTGGAAACATTCCAGAGGACAGAGACAAGTTAAAAATTTTTGTAAGAGGAATCGCTATGGCGGCTGCGCAGTTTTTTACAAACAACGGAGGCAGATTGTCAGGTCCAGGTCCTTTTGAAGCGTTCACTGCGATCAATGCATCATAGACTTCAGTGACAGATAGTCTAAGACTAGGAATATTTACGTTATATGACGGTGAGAATGCAGAGGGTACATCCGAGGGTAATTCGTTTTCATTTTGGAAGACTGATTGGAAAAAGTCGGCGAACAGATTAGCACAATCCTCAAATGATTCCGCAGTTCTGCCAGAGTAAGCGACATCAGCTGGGATCCTACTCGAATTTTTTCGGCCTCGAACAAACGACCAAAAAGCGGCGGGATTGGATTTCAATTCGTTTTGAGTGCGACTTATATACTCACAAAAATTGAATTCCTGGGCACGCTCGTATTCCTTTTCCACGTCCAAAAGGATGGATTTGTGCACGCTAGATTTCGTATGGAAGAAACGTTTACGTGCTTTCCGTAGGCGGTTACGTAGAAGTCTAAGATTCGCATTCCACCAGGGCTTCCTGTTCGTTGAGTTCGGTTTTAACGTTCTTCTGGCAACCATAACGTCCAAGGTAGCATATATACTGTCGTAGAAAAGGGAAATAGAATCGTCGATATTCGAACAAGTTTGCAGTGTCGTCCAGTCTATTGTTTCTAGAGCAGTGGTTAAAGCATCGAAATCACAATGACGGAAGTCATATTGTTGTGGTTCAACATATTCCGATGAGCTGAATGCATACACACAACGAAAAAAATCTGTAAAATCACATCACATGTGATGTAAATAAAAAGAAGCATCATATATGACGGAATTTTCAGTGCTTGTTGGAAATTACACGCCAGTAAAATTCTGCAACGTGTAAAATGAAAAATGATGTAAAATTTTGCAACGTGTAAAATAAAAAAGACGTAAATTATAAAACCACTGAATATTGAAAGAAAAACATTCCAATTGGAATTTGTTTTATTTTATTTATTGTTATTATGATAAAATAATGGAATTTTCTCAGCTGTTAATGAAAATAAAATCTTTTTATTTTAAATATAATTTATTTTATCAAGCGGCACATTTTGTTCATCTCACAATTTTATTCAATTAGGAGCCACATTCACACATTTATTTTCTTCCCCTAAGTACCGGATCAAAATTTGGGTATCATGGAGCAGCTTCCACAACCGCATACCTGCTGCTCAAAGATCTCCGGAAACTATCAAAGCCGATAAGCTTACTCACGCGCGAGGAAAATGCTTAGACAAAATACTTTGGTAACTCAATCGCGGAAAACCTTCTTCAATAAATTACTGTTGGGCACGACTTGACGCAACACTTTGTTGACATTTGTGTGTGCCTGTTTTCGACAGTCTGTATTTTTACATGACATCATCGCGTTCAGTTTATTGTAATATTCATTAAATTCAAATTCAATGTCCTATAACATTCCATGTCGTGTAATTTTAAGAAATTTCTAATTCAGTGCTGTTAGAAATTTTGTGTGACCCGAAAATCTTGTAATATTACATCACATATGATGTAACGAGAAAAAAAGCATCACATATAATGGAATTTTCAGTGCAAGTTGAATATTACACATCCATAAACTTCAACAGACGTGTAAAATATGAAAGTCATGTAAAATATTTGAGATGTGTAATATTGAATTTGCATTGAAAATTCCGTCATATGTGATGCTTCTTTTTATTTACATCATATGTGATGTAGATTTACATCAAATAATCGCGTTCCGTGTCAAGTTATGTTCGTGTCATTAGAATTCAGTGCTGTTAAGGATTCAACTTTTTTTATTTTGTAAATTTACATTAATAAATCGCGTTCCACGTCATGTAATAATAAAGGTTTTCTATTTCAGTGCTGTTTAGGATTCAGATTTTCTTTCTGTGTAGCCATTGTCAAATTTTAAAATAAACGGTGTGTGGTGCGAGTCAATTTTTAAAAGAGCTGATGGTGGATTAAAGACGTCGAACGAGCATATGTCACTGACGAAAGCGAGATCAAGTAGTTTGCCATTAGCGTTACAGTTGTCGTTCAATTGCATTAATCCAGAACCGATAATTTTTTCAGCTAGAACGCATTCGGATTCAGTTGATGCGTTGTTCGGGATGAGAGCGTCTACATCTTCATCAAAGGTCCATATGAGGTTCGGTAGATTGTAGTCACCCAATATCAGAATGGAATCCTCACTTGAAGCTTTATCGAGTATTTGTTGAATGGCTTTGGCGTGTAGATCGTAGAGGACAGGATCACAGATACACAACACACACAAATAGCACCTGACGACCAAGTACGATACGGACGACGACCTGTTCCAGTCTGTTGCAGTTGACTAGGTTGACGGATTTGCAGACAATTTCATGTTTCACGGCTATGAGGACTCCTCCACCACGGCTCAGGTTGCTGGTTTCAGGATTACGGTCGCATCTAAATACAGTATAGTTGGAGGCAAATTCGGCATTGTTGATTTTCGGGTGAAGCCATTGTGACACTTCAGTTTAGTCCGCGGGAGAATCACCCAGCACATATAGTAACTGCACCGGCTGAACGCCACCACTGTTGCAAGCCGAATGAATGCCCGAACGATGTTCGAATGGAAGCGCGCCATCATGCGAACGGCTTTGTCGACTAGCCGTTACTGTCAGTGTTGCCTGTTGTCCAGATGGGTCGGCCGCGGCTGCGTCCGACCTCACATCTCACCTCTTCTCCGGTAAAATGATGAATTTGTAAAAGAAAAGAAATTTGATATTAATATATAAATACCCACTCAATACAATAAGATGTATTTAAACTAATATAATCAAACTTGACAAAACCAATTTATTATTAGTGTTTTCGTTTGATAGCAAAGGAAATCTAGTTATCCACGAGTTTTGCCCTAACTGATGTTATTGTGTAAGCATAAGGGTGAGAATAGCAACCATATATTTGCATCGTCCCGGGTAACGATCCTGTTTGTTCATTCAGAAAAGTTTTGCCCCGCGCTAGTGGACAAAACGAAAACGGCATATGTTAACTAAAGCTTAGTTCTTTTAGAAATGGGACAGTTACGAATGCCTGTATCTAAAAAATCATTCGTTTGAACGAAATACTTTCTATGAAGAAAAAGAAGGTAATGTTATGATCTTTCATGAAAAAATTTGAAAAAAAATATTTACCGTTTTTTGTTAAAGAAATTTCTACTTTATTCTTGGTATCTCCCATTGGCCGGCGCACACTTTTTTCAGTCGTGGTATTGATCAGTTTCTCCAACTTATACTTCGTAAAATCTATATTTTAGGTGGCTTCACCCTCCTTCTTCAATTTCTGATACTTTTTGGTCCAATACTTTTCTGGAAACTGGAAACTGGAAGCATTTTAGTGGATACCATTGTTTCGAAATGAACAAATTTGATTATTTTTGACCACATTTTTGAACGTTTTTTTTTTCGGTGCCGGTTTTACAGCTTAAGAGCTTTGGAACTATCAAAAAATGGTTGTTTGAGGTTGGATTTCAATGAGTCATCACTAGGAAACACTTTTAGCTTATCGGAGAAAATTGTTTTGGACATTTCAGCGATCTACCGTTAGTTTTTCGTTTATTGAAAATTTAAAAATGCTGGTATGAGACTTGACTTCCTTGATCATCCTTAACCGTTGTTACCGATCATGTGCTTCTCTCCAATGCTTGATTTGAACTTTGTGGACATTATTGACAGTGTTTGCATACTTATCCACCACAAAAACTCAGTAATTCTTTGAATAATCAACGGTTTTGTCAGCTATCAATTTGATAATGACGTATTTTCAAGGAAAGTGTGCAAAATTATTTTTTTCTTTTTCTCTTGCATCGTACATATCTCAAAAACGCGTTAATTTTAAATTTTGAAAAAAATAGGTCGAATAGTACTTTTTACAGGCAACAAAATGCTGTCAAAATTTTCAATATCCAATAACTAGTTAACGAGCTATTAGCAAATAAAAGTGTCCCATTTCTAAAAGAACTAAGCTTTATATGTTACATCAAATAATTTCGGGTATCCAAGGCAAAGTATGCTAGCGGTGTATTCTTCCGCCTTTATAGCTTCTGTAGCTAATCCCATACGTTTAACAGGTTTCACCTTCACGAATAGCCTTAACACACTCCGGGAACATGCAGATGATACTCTATTACCATGTTTATCTTTTTATTCATATGTCATGCGTACAAGATCAGAACGTAAGAATATAGGTCTTTCTCCTTTTCGCATACAGTCAATAATAAATAATCTTCAAGTGTTTTCGAAAGGGCAACAAATCATAACATTTATTCACAGTGGTTTTATCCACTTTTAATAGTACTCAAAAACAACGATCCGTTATACTGTTATTAATGTCACTTAGTGTTTTAGTGGCAATTGTTATCAAATCCTCTGTAAAATATTCACAGTGTGACAAATGTAGAAGACATCATCAAATATAACTTCATTAGATACAATGAGCCTAAGCAAAACATCATCTAATACAGTTTCTTCAGATATGACTACGTCTCACACAGTTTCAGATACAACTGCATTACAGAACAACATCAAGTCCAGCTTATAACAATCATCAAATACAACAAATTATCAACATTCAACTCCAACATACACAACAAACTCAGATACTGCATCGAGCACAGCTCTATCAAATACAACACGTTCAGGCATAATATTATCGATTTAACTTCATCATAAAGACTACATCTGGCATAACTTCTTCAGATACAACTTCAGTTGATTCAACCTTATAAACCACAATTCCATCAGATATAAACCCATATGATGAATCATCATTCCATTCGTCAAGCTCTGAAACTACATTACCTGGTACAACTTTGTCAGAAACAACAAACATCACAATGAAACTTTTACAACTTCCTATAGTACAGCTTCACTAGATACAGCAAGCTCATCAGATTCAGATATTTATAAGGCTAATACTCACTGGTGACCGCAGACAATGACACCAGCCGTGAGATCCGGAGGCGAATTATCAGCGGAAGTCGTGCCTACTATGGACTCCACAAGCAACTGCGGTCGAGAAGACTTAGCCCTCGCACGAAGTGTAACCTGTATACGACGCTTATTAGACCGGTTGTTCTCTACGGGCACGAGACATGGATATTGCTCGAGGAGGACCTGCGTACACTCGGAGTATTCGAGCGACGAGTGTTAAGAACCATCTTTGGCGGCGTGCAGGAGAACGGAGTGTGGAGGCGAAGGATGAACCACGAGCTCGCGCGACTCTACGGCGAACCCAGTGTCCAGAAGGTGGTGAAGGCTGGCCGGATACGCTGGGCGGGACATGTTGCGAGAATGCCGGATGACTGTCCTGCAAAACAGGTGTTCGCCACGAATCCGGTAGGAACAAGACGAGCAGGGGCGCAACGAGCGATGTGGTTAGACCAAGTGGAGCGTGATCTGGCGAACGTGGGGTGCCCGAGAAATTGGAGAACGGTTGCCATGGACCGAGTGAATTTTAGGAATTATGTTCGTCAAGTTATGTCGTAAGACGGAATAACATGTAAATAAAAATAATAAGGCTAATACAACAAGCTTCATTTCAAACAATGCATGGACTCAGATTCTTTGATAAACGAGATCAGATACAACTTCATGCGGTACAACAAACTCAACACAACATCAGCTCTGATACAAATTTAGCTAATAAATAATCATCAGAGATAAGAAACGCAGGTGATTGAGGTGAGCTCTGCAACATTTTTAATAAGAAACAAAAAGGTAATATATTTACGATACACCTTCATATGACATAAAGAGCTCTGATTCGACATTATTAAATACTACTTTATTTGAGATATACATATAATTAAAAAAGATAAACTAACTCCTACTGATGCAACTCCATCAGGCGAAAAAGAACTCTAGTAAAACCTGATAAATAAGAAACATCTGATACATCAACATCTGGTATATCCTAGTCATTTAAAGCTTCACTATGCACAGCTTTATCAAATACAACATAATTTTTTTTTCAAACATCCATACATTAGAAACAATACAATACAATGCTCAATCAATTCAGGCCCGAAAACCACGCTACCCTTGTAAGAGATGTACTAGCTGCGATAGACGTTGATTACATGTTCCTTTTCCTAAAAGCTTTTAATCTTCATCTATGATTCTTTTCATTTTTATATTTCCCTATCTATCTTTCTACTGTTCTAATCAAAAAGTGATGATGTCGATCTAGCTAAGCAACTGTAAACACACAAAACGAGTTTAACTCCTTAAAACCTCAAGGTTAGAAACAATAGGTTCAGAGAAAACTTATTTTTCTGATAAGATTCCTCATGATGCTATTGCATCATATACAACAAGGTCAAGTACAACTTCATTTGATATAACTTCATCTGACACTTCTTCAGAAGCAACTTCATCTGACAAAACAGCTAACAACGAGCTAGAAACAACTTCAATTGACACGAACTTTCAGATAACACTTTATCCGGTTTAACTTCAAGAGACAAAATCTCATCAGAAAAAAAAAACAAGCTAAGTTAAAACTCAATACGAGCCAGATTCCTCTGAATAACTATCACTTGGTACAAATTATCAGATAAAATAAAAAAACGTAAAGTTTTTTCTAATATTCTATTGTCTGTCTAGTCAAGAATTAAGTCGACAATTTCGTGCAAAACTTTGAAATCCAACGTTGTGGATACGGGTTTTCTTTCACAGCTCATCTATATCAATCTTAGAGCTGTCTAAGCTGTACAAAACTAAATCTCCAAGGCTAAAGATAAGAATCAAGCCTAGCATGATGTCAAGGCAAATCAGCTATACTCCGTTTTGCTCAAAACCGTTACAATATGCTTAGATGGTGGCACAACCACCAAGTATGTCAGTTAAATTTTGCGACTCCTCGAAGGTGGTCCCGATACTTCGTTTGAGATCAGTCTCATTGTTAGATTGGATTAAAATTTCATGTCACGTTCCAGCGGTTCCAGCTGTACTAGATACATATTGAATTTCCTTGCTCATTTCAACTTGATATTGGTTTTGCCTGAAGTATTTTTGGTCTCCTCGATTCATGCGAACATCTTAACTTGTCGGTTGTTTTAACTCAATTCTTAATGTAAGCATCATCTTGTCATAACAACCGTCCAAACTCGACGCAACATCTTAATAATCCGTCCTAGCGCAATTCGAACGACTTGAGCCCTTTTACCACTTCACTTGTTGACGGTACCGCCATAATCTGAAAACTTTATTCCTAAATGATTTGTATACGTAAATTTAACATTTCGTTGGTCGTTGCAGTTCAAATTTACCACTTAACTTTCAATCGTCCAAGCTTATCTCAACTACTTTATTTGCTGGTCATACCAGCGTAACTAAACAGCATAATTCTCAACTTATTAACAGTTTCAGCTTAACTTAACAATTTCGCTTGTTGAGCGACCTGTGTAGCTCAACTCGACTTCCAGCTCAACACAGTGTACTAACTTATTAGCCGTCCTAGCTCAATATAACATAACAACTAGTTGGCTGTCTCAGCTCAACTCAATTCAAAAACTGTTGGGATGTACTGATTAGTTGGCCTTTCCGGCTCATCTCTGCTCATAGACACCTGTCGCAGCTATTGGCCGTCCCAGCTCAACGTAATGAACTTACAAGATGATCGTCCCAGTTCAACTTAACTTAGAGATTGTTAGCCTTTCTAGCTCAACACAATGTACTGATCCGTCGGCCAACTTACTTGTTGGCCGTCCCAGCTCAACTCAACTTAAAGACTGTTGGCCGTCCCAGCTCAACACAATGAACTTACTAGTTGGCCGTTCCAGCTCAACTCAACTTAGAGATTGTTGGCTGTCCCTGCTCAACACAATGTAGTGATACATTGGACGTCTCGGCTTGCTTTACTCACAGACTGTTGACCGTTCCAGCTCAACACAATGAACTTACTAGTTGGCCGTCCCAGCTCAACTCAACTTAAATACTGTTGGCTGTCCCAGCTCAACACAATGAACTTACTAGTTGGCCGTCCCAGCTCAACTCAACTTAAAGACTGTTGGCCGTCCCAGCTCAACACAATGTAGTGATACAGTTGGCCGTCCCAGCTCAACACAATGAACTTACTAGTTGGCCGTCCCAGCTCAACTCAACTTAAATACTGTTGGCTGTCCCAGCTCAACACAATGAACTTACTAGTTGGCCGTCCCAGCTCAACTCAACTTAAAGACTGTTGGCCGTCCCAGCTCAACACAATGAACTTACTAGTTGGCCGTCCCAGCTCAACTTAAAGACTGTTGGCCGTCCCAGCTCAACACAGTGTACTTACTAGTTGGCCGTCCCAGCTCAACTCAACTTAAAGACTGTTGGCTGTCCCAGCTCAACACAATGAACTTACTAGTTGGCCGTCCCAGCTCAACTCAACTTAAAGACTGTTGGCCGTCCCAGCTCAACACAATGAACTTACTAGTTGGCCGTCCCAGCTCAACTCAACTTAAAGACTGTTGGCCGTCCCAGCTCAACACAATGAACTTACTAGTTGGCCGTCCCAGCTCAACACAATGTAGTGATACAGTTGGCCGTCCCAGCTCAACACAATGAACTTACTAGTTGGCCGTCCCAGCTCAACTCAACTTAAAGACTGTTGGCCGTCCCAGCTCAACACAATGAACTTACTAGTTGGCCGTCCCATCTCAACTCAACTTAAAGACTGTTGGCCGTCCCAGCTCAACACAACGAACTTACTAGTTGGCCGTCCCAGCTCAACTCAACTTAAAGACTGTTGGCCGTCCCAGCTCAACACAACGAACTTACTAGTTGGCCGTCCCAGCTCAACTCAACTTAAAGACTGTTGGCCGTCCCAGCTCAACCCAATGAACTTACTAGTTGGCCGTCCCAGCTCAACTCAACTTAGAGACTGTTGGCCGTCCCAGCTCAACACAATGTAGTGATACATTGGATGTCCCGGCTTGCTTTACTCACAGACTGTTGGCCGTCCCAGCTCAACACAATGAACTTACTAGTTGGCCGTTCCAGCTCAACTCAACTTAAAAACTGTTGGCCGTCCCAGCTCAACACAATGAACTTACTAGTTGGCCGTCCCAGCTCAACTCAACTTAAAGACTGTTGGCCGTCCCAGCTCAACACAATGAACTTACTAGTTGGCCGTCCCAGCTCAACTCAACTTAAAGACTGTTGGCCGTCCCAGCTCAACACAATGAACTTACTAGTTGGCCGTCCCAGCTCAACTCAACTTAAAGACTGTTGGCCGTCCCAGCTCAACACAATGACTAGTTAACGATTCACCTCATATTCAGTTGGTTACAATGCTCAGATTGCGAATCTCCTTTTTTCAGGGCAGGTACTAAATATTTAGATTGTTCTGATTTACTCGAAAGAACCAAAAGTTTAAGAAAATTATTGCTCATCTCGCAGCACCTTTTATGTATTATTTTACTTATACTAACGGCTCTTCCAATAGCATTACATAGCACGAATTATTTAATTTTCTAATTGTCTAACAATACTTCCCGCATACCAAAAAACTATATCTTGAATAATCAGTACGATACATCTACGGCTCTAGAAATAGTGATTGTTTCGATGAACGTAGCTATTGTTTTAAACTGTACTTCGACAACGATAAAAAAGAAATATGAACGTTTATGTAAATAAGTGACGGTATCTGAAAAGGTGAATGAAGGTTTAAACGATTTACGTCAATTTTAAAAATAATCATAAAACTGTTCTCGAACCTTAACACATAGCGTTTACGTCATATGTCAAACTCACGTCAAAATGACCAAAACGCGGGTCAGAGATGCCAGATGACTCGAAAAAAAAAATTAGCACTGATTTGTGAAAATGTATTTATTTTAAATAAATAAATATATTGAGTAATTTATTTTATTTATTCTAAACAGATACATAAAATGAATACATTTTTGTTGCTAATACAATGGCTTCGTCGTTTAAGGAGTTGTTATTTATCTTTAATGCTACAATCTATTATCTTATCATGTATCAAATAGTAATAAGAGTTATAATAATTATAAAAAGTTCATTATAGAAAAAATCTTTCGATTTTTGATATATCTTATTTGTTATGGACAAAAAATTATAGTTGATGGCGGTGCAACGTTAGATTCAAAATTTAATTTCAAGTTTTATAAATACCAACCAAATCTTTTGGTATTCTATTCTAAATTTTACTCACGCTGTTGAGCCTTGAGTTGAGTTTAACATGTCGAATCTATTAAAAATATTTTTTGTTACTCATTAATTATGCTACATTCACAACTCGCGTGAGCTATCATTACGTCGTATGAAACAAAATGTAAAGAAGGAGTTTTTGTTACGAAAAAATATAATACAAAAACTGACATAAACTAGTCGTAACTTAATTCCATTTAGAATATTTGCAGCCTGAGAAACATATTCTATACGTCAGATACAAATTTTAAAGTTGTTTTGATAACTTTTGCAGTAGTTTTCTGTGAATTCTTGGGGTGTTTCATACGACGTAATGAAAACTCACCTGAACCCCCCCCCCCCCCCCCTTCCCCCCCACTCCCTGCGGAGACGATGAAAAGATAAAATAAAAATTAATCTCCAATAACACTTTTATTTTCACATTTTCATTCCACATTGATACAATTTAAAAAAAACAGTCTAGTTGACATCACTGCCGACAACACAAAAAAGAGGAAAAAGAAGCCTTCGTTTTTCGCGTTTCAAAGTTCCGTACCGGTAAATACCAGCACCAAAGTTTTCTCCGATTGTGGTTTGCCGGACGGCAATCGGCAGCCGCAAATCGGATGTTGAGGACATATATACAGGGACTTTTTCTAGCGATGATCGCAACAGGTAAATCTAATTTTATACATTAACAATAACAAACATAAAAAGGGCTTTTTTTCAGCAACATTTTCGCTGAAGGAGCCATGCATCACGTTGAAAGAAGGAGGAGTGAGGATTCTGGATCCAGCAGCTGCGACAATGTTCCGCCCGTGTGTCGTGTGTAACCTGGTTTAGGAGCTGATGAAAACAAAGTCAGAAGGGTATGGAGTGGTCCTAAACAAGTACTTGTCGTTCCAGGCGGATCCCCCGGAATGGTTAGGTTTTTTCCAGGGTCCTGGTCCGTCGGCCTAGCTGTTTACCAGGCATTCCGTAGCGGCTGTACACCGTTGTGTAAGTACCTAATAAAATCTCAATGAAGATGAGTTGAAAGTATGAATTTATTAAATAAAGAAAATCCGAAAATCCCCAAAATATTTTCATCTTTGTGTGGGTGAGGGTACAAAAAAGCTTTGAGGTTATCGTCTCTTAGCAGTTTAACAATACAATCTTATAGTTTTTTTCAATGGTTACGTTATATGAGGCCATCAAAAAAAAGTAATTTTGGATCGAACGGTTCGTGCACCGATTTCCGTAACAGTTCGATTAACGGTTTGATAAATCGTTCAAAATATGCCTACATATGTTCATTCTAGGAACAGTTTAGTGCGCTGAAAACGTTATTCATAAGCGTTTTATAAACCATATCCCGACTGTTCCTAGAACAGTGTCTCCATACAGAGGTTTTAATAGTTTTAAACAGTAACATAACTTAACGCCATATTCAACAGACCGTCGTTTTGGAATTCAAGATAAGTGCAATGTTTTTTATGGTTTCAGATATCATTATCTAAACGTTTTTTTACGCTGTTTCTAATCGTTTTATAACTGCTACAGGAACTGTTGTGTTACAATATTTTCGTATTCGGGTTAAGATATGAACATTTGAACAGTAAAACTGTTGAGAAATCAAATCACAAACAAAACAATTATATTTTAATTTTAAATATTACTTTGCCGTTTTGCGACCATACATTTTTCTCTCGTTATAGACAACTCTCATACCCAACTGAACAAAGCAGCAAATTATGATAGACTTTTACCAGAATGTATTCCGGAACAAAACTTTGGTGATTCCTATACCAATCAAATATTGTTGTTCCACTTTTTTTTCTATTTCTGCGATAGCTGATTTGGGCTCCCAGAGGGTACCACTGTAAAAAAAAAAATTACAGTATTCAAGAAAACAGTAAGCATTAAGCATAATGATTATTTATCGACTGAAATTAAATCGGCTGAACAAGTGAAAAACATTGAAAGATGATTTAATAAAAAGTTGTCAAACATACATATATACCAAGTATTTGTATCGAATTATCTATTGTTTATACAAAAAAATGTGTTTGCAATGAGATTGGTCAATCAGTGGTCAAAATCGCGGAAAAAATTAATAATAAATAGTTGTCAAAACAAACATATGAACTACATATTATTATCCGATTTTCTGGTAGGGATTCGACCAGACGGAACTGAACGCCATCTGCATTTTTTCGAAGCTCTTGAACTTTATATGCAAATATTTTCATCGAGAGGCGTGAGTTTATGAATGGAGATAACGAATAACCTTGAATGAAATGAAACTGTTTAATAAATACAAAAATATGTTTGCAAATGCTGTTTTCCTCGGCGCGCTCGTAATCAATTCAAACACAATGAATACTAAGAATAATAATATTTCATTCCGATGACTTCATGTGTTGTCCTCTCTTGCAAAATAATTATTTGTTATTGAAGAGTTTACTTTTTAACTTTTCAATAAAATTAGTGCATGGAAGTGAATTTTTTTTTAACTGTGTTTCCTACTTCGGCTAGCCAACCGCACGGAAGGCTACCGTCGCGCGGTTAGAAATAATCCCAGTAACCGCAATATTCATCTGCAAAGTTTTATTGATTAAACAACAACTTTTTCAACTTTCAATATTCTTCTTAAACATTTTTAGTAAATTATAAATTTTTGATGAAAAGTTTGATTCACGCAATCAAGGGAATTAACAGTTTGCCGCTGAAAAACTAAAATGTTACAGAATTCCACACTTATCTTAGAAACAAATTTTGAGATCATTCCAATAATAATTTGTTTTTTTTCCTTCCTGTCACGCGCCACCATTTGGAAAACTGAGTAGCAATACAAATTTATTTCCAACTTTATGGTAGGAACACAACATTTTTGAAACAAAACGGAGCGACGCGAAGCATTTAACTTTACCTCGAATGGAATAAAAACTTGAACGAAATACTGTGCGGGAAAAAAAACGATAAAAACTTACCAGTTTGGCAGTACAATTTGCTCATCGGAACGAAGAATCCTTTTAGCCTTGACTATCTTTTTTAATAATTTACCTCTTGCTATAACCTCCTATAAGCCAACGAGCTTCCTACAAGCCCAAACGGCGAAAGTGGGCCCCCGGGCTGAGCTCCGCATCATGGCCGAACAATTAACCCAAAGCGACTCGTGATACCACCACCATCAGCGTCCACTCGAGAAATTCACAAAATTACACTACACAAAAATAAATAACTGCGCTGGGTGATTCTCGCTTGTTTTCGTAGGAAAAATTCACGCTACGGAGCGTGCCTGTCGACGGTCGCCACTGTGACACTTCAGTTTAGTCCGCGGGAGAATCACCCAGCACATATAGTAACTGCACCGGCTGAACGCCACCACTGTTGCAAGCCGAATGAATGCCCGAACGATGTTTGAATGGAAGCGCGCCATCATGCGAACGGCTTTGTCGACTAGCCGTTACTGTCAGTGTTGCCTGTTGTCCAGATGGGTCGGCCGCGGCTGCGTCCGACCTCACAGCCATGTTTCGGTCAAAACAACTATTGCCATATTCGTTTTCATTCTGGTGGTGCACCGGTAGTGCACCAAGTGCTGTCAAAGCGTTTTTTTTATATGAAGATGACAGCAGTTGGTGCACAACCATCTTTCCACCAGATGAAAACGAATATGGCATATGTCATAGTCGCACCGTTGTAGAGCGAGAAGAAGATGGTTTGTTTTTGTGCGGATTCCGCGTACATTTTGATAGTAAATCAGGAATTCGCGTGGTTTTCTGTTCAGTTGAGTTGGCAGGAAATCGGATTGTAAATTGGGCTGCTCAGCAGAGGTCATCACACAATCTATTGGGGGAGAGTTGTTGCATCCGTGTTCCTGCTCGTGGTGGGATTCATCGAAACTGGGTCGGAAGTCCTCGATGGAGGCTTCCAAAAACCCTTACGAGGAGCAGTGGTCGACTTAAACTCCCTAAACACAAGTCCAAGGGGCCATGTTGACGGTTTCATCGCTTTATCCTTCAGATTGGAACACATAGTGACTTTGTAAGAAATGTAGGAAAACCCACTGGTGTCCCTACCACGAGGAACGAGCTTAACAAGTTTTAAGTCTGAAGTGGTCAAAGCGCCTTGTGCAAGCTCCATCACTTCTGCATCGGTGACTTCTGGAGAAATTCCTGATAGATATAAGTGGAAACAATTTTCCTCGGAGTTATCTTGCGGTGGTGCAGAACGTGCCGTGTCTGTACCGCGGAAGAGTTTTGCTGGGCGACGGGGCGTTGAATCTTTAATTTCCTCAACCTCTCTACCTCGTTTCACTGAGGCAGGTTGCCCCATTCGAAAAATGGGGAATTCCGCTAAACGAGAAGGTTTCGGTGTATTGTTAGCCAAAGCGTCAAAATTTTTCCGCAATTCTTGCAATAAATCATTGCGAACGTGATTACAGATTTCGGTTTTAATCTCTTCCAGAATTTGAGTATTTGTGCCTTCAACAGAAAGCAAAGCATTGCGAAAGCGGGTTTTCTCCATCAAGGCTTTGCATCCGTGGCATCTCCAAGTAACAAGATTATTGGATGACACGGCAGCAAGCATTTGCTCATCAAGTCCTGAACATCTCAAACAAAAGGTGACGGAGCAAAAAGCTTGGCATTGGACTCTTAAAGTTGAATCTGTAAAACTTACAGAGCAACTTTCGCAACACGTGGACATGGTTCCAAAAGAATTATTGGCCACACTTCCTTCAAATAGAGAGGTTCAGCTACTCTCTCACAGATGGCGTTGCCGTCGATAAAAATGTGCGCACTTCCCTCAAAGAGATAGTTTTAGCTACTTTTCTTGTAACTTGCTAATAAGTATTAGCGTCTTGCTCTTATATTTGATGCATTTTATGTCTTAAACACACTTTTACAAAAACTAAATGCGGTCAGTTGGACTGAAAAAAAAAATGTAGAGATGTTCAGAAGTTTTCTGAGATACGAAAATTATGTCATAACTGTGATAAAAAAAACGGAATTACCAAAATTGGATTTTATTTTGAAATTATGAGGCAATATGTAGGGTAAATGTACCCGAACTTGGCCCCTAAGGCATGGTTGACTATATTTCCCATGATTGTAGTCTTCCTGTAATATGTACCTTCAAAAGTCCTTCGACAAATATGATTGCTTACTAGCCTGGAATGTAGTAAAAATATGTCCTTGCTTTAAAGCGGTGGATAATTTGAGATAAACCTGATCAAACTATTGATTGAAATGCTCCTTATTGTGGCCCCCGTTCCGAATTGTGGCCCTTTATGAGTTCCTTAAATAGGCCGCCTCTAGAAGAAATGTGCCTCACTAATACAACAACAGCCCCCACGAATTCTTTGATAATGACCTGGAAGGAAGCACAACAATGTTCTGTGTTGTTTTCAAAATGTCGAAAGTACGTAATGTCAACCAATTTTTAGAATTGATATTTCCGTGCAGAATTATAATCTTACGTAAAAAAGTTTCACTTGTTCGTTTCAGTTTTTGGTGTGTTTAAAATTTCTATTATCAGAATGACAATCTAGAACAAATAGGTTTCAAAATATTGCATTGGTTAACATAAATATGTTTATAAACCGAGCAAACAAATCGTTTGTTCATTTTTTTTAAAATAGAATCATGATAGATCTGTTACCATTGAAGTTAACATACGATAGTGAATGTTCATATTTTTTTTATTCCATTCCCATAAAAGGAGGAAAGACATTTTAAAAACCATTTTGACCGAGGCAAGAAGCAAGCTAAAACTAAAACTCAAGTAAGCGAACGATTCTTTGAATCATACCTACATATTTAAAATGTCGCCCTTAGGAATTTTCTAGCAATCGTTTGCGTACACCCGGATAACAAAACAAGACAAACTATCGCTCACTCCAGCCAGCCTGATTGAAATAGATTGCATCTCACTCGTTCGTTTGGGGACTATAGCCAATGAAAGCGAACAACAAATTTACAAGCTGGGTGAAATTCAAGCTGCATCTCACTCGCACTCATGCAAAATCATCATCCAAACTCGGCAGCGCTTCCTTCGCATATTCCTTTCCTACGGAAAACAAATGCGTCACCTCTGCTGATGCACAGTGATCCATAATATAAAACAAACTTGGTCAAAATATAATTTTTGATTTCACATGAAATTGAAAACAATTAGTGGTATGAATAAGGTTTAGCAATTGCTTCGGTAGCTTTTACTTTGCTCGAAATCAAGCAAAGCAAAAGCCCAAAGCATTTGCTTAGATTGGTATGAATAAACGTTTGCTTAGCAGATGTGTACTAAAGTCTTAGAACATAGCTTTTGCTTCGAAAAAAAGAGCTATCCAACCAGCAGAATCTGAAATTTTCTAAAGTAAAATGAAAGAAGACGATCAAAAAATTGAAAAGTACGGCTAAAATAGCCATGAAATCGACGGTGCGGGTGGTGGGTGTAAGAACGATCGGAAAAATTTAAGTCAATACATGCTCGCATGTTGATGTTTAAAGAAAATTGAATATTGTCAAACAAAAATTGGCCTAGCTTTTTAACATTTATCATAAGCTCTCCCACACGTTTTCGGATCGGGATAATCCGATATATAAAAAAATAGCCAATAGGCGCGCACCTTAACTTAGATGTTTTTTTATCTTTGAATTATAAAAAAATCATATAAATTTGGGAGATCTGAATTATGTTTAAAATTATTACAACTTTCTTCCAGCTTCAAGACGATTGGGACTTCTTCCACTGTAGCCGGATTTTTTTTATTTGAAATATTTACTAATTGATTTGTTTTGTTTCATCTTAGACGAATCATTTCATACAACAACAGGAATATGAAAAAAAGTTGGGTTATCACTTCGACTGTTCTTTATCTATGTTGAAAATGCCTTTTTAAACTGTATTGCAGTGTAATATTGCTAATTTTATAAATTCATGACGTTGTTGAAGAATTTGTTTATTGGAAAAGTCTGCTACCAAGCATGCTTAGAAAATAAAGTAATTGCTAGGAGATTTCTCGAGCGATTGCTTCAGATTTGGGCTTTATTCATACCTACCGAACTAGCTTGTTCTAAAAGTAAAAGCTCCTGACTGAGAAAACAGCTGTCAGAAAAAACTTTATTCATACCAACCGAAGCAATTGCTTTCTGCGACTGCTCGAATGCTCGATTTAGTTTAGCAAAAGCAATTGCTAGGGGTTTTTCATACCACCTAATAAAATTTAGCTCTAAATAACATAATTTTTCAACATTGTAATGCCATTACTTTTTTCAATAAACATAATAATTAGAATGTCATAATTTGAACTTTGTAACCATTCCTTTCAAAGCGACACATATACAGCAAATGTTTATCTCCAGCACAATTATAATGAAATAAAAATACGTTGAACCTTATTTCCAATTGTAATTTTTTTTTTGGGTATGTATAAAGTTACTTAAACGTTGAGATCCAAGATATCGATTCGGATCCGAATCCTGTTGATTTCGTGCTCAGAAGTTGAGAGGAAAAGTTCTAGAAATTTGCCAAAAAAAAGGCAGCTAAACTTTTAGTATTATAATTGCAACTAAGATGCCAAATACGCTTGAGAGATAAATAAATTGATTATTGTCCAAAATACATTAATGGTATTTTTAAGTTATTTCAATCATTCTTTTTACTTTCGACCGGTTTTAAATTTCCAGACCACTGTGCACTAACGGCCGACGATTCGGCTGCCGGCTGCCGGCTACCGTCTGCCTTCTGATTTCGTTTTCACACATACATACAAACCTCAATTAGTGGAATTTCATGCCAAGATTAGGCGAAAAAAATGTTTATATTCTCTTCAATTTTAGATCAAATATTTACGTTGTTTGGAGTAGGTTAAAATTTTATATTTTTTGCCACGTTTTGCTGTAACCAACGGTATTTTTTAGGTGATTTTTTCATAGGGAAGTGTGTTTTCAAAATCGATCCGAAAGTGGCAGATGCACTAGCCAGGTAGGTTCATTTCAGATTTTTTCCGAAAATCGTAATTTTACTTCCAGTTCGTCATGTGAAAAAAAATTATTACGCAGTTATTTATATTCAATTGCGGACAAATGCTATGCAGAATTTAGACAAATGCGATTTTCATTTATGTTTGATTTATTTCATATTTTTAGGCATATGTTTGAAACATAAATTACCAAAATGCATTTTGGCATGCCAAGATAAGGAGCATGCCAAGTTAAGGCTCACATACCCTATTGGAAAATAACTCTTTTAGAACTTCAGTAACTCCAAATGGTGCAAGTCGAAAATTTTATCGTTGATTGCATTTAAAAATTCATATTACAATCTTAACAATATAATTAAATGGAGGTATATTTTTTGATTAAAACGTTTAATGTTTGTATGAAATTTACTAAAAATCGTCAAAATCTCTAAGAAAAAATAGAGAAAATGTGGACATTTGTTCTTCAAGAACTCGGAAATTACTGGACAGATGGATGTGAAATTTGGCATGGAGCAGATTTTTGAGTGACAACTGGTATCCGTGGAGTTTTGATTCCTTCGCACTCAAGATGGGAACATTCTGGTAATCCGTGTTCAAATATGGATGCGCATTGTAATTCCGTAAAATGAAAAAATAGAGGAACCAAAACTAAGAATGTTTTGTTTCTGCCGCAATCGGCAACAATGTGGGAGCGGCTAAGGATCCGTCGAAACCGTAAGTATCAACACCTCCCCTCAATTCGCAGATTGAGAATGCTGAACAGCTTCGCGTGCCTCGCCCTTGGTAACGCCTTCGTTAATGCATCAGCTGGATGATCCTTAGTGAAGATGTGTCGCAAAGATAGCTGACCGCTTCTTATGATGTCTCTGATAAGAGCATACTTAACGTCCAAATGCTTCATTGGCTGATGGGTTCGCAACTCTTCCAGATTCTGGATGCAAGGGATGTTGTCCTCCATTAACGTGAAAGGAGTGCTAACCTCACCCAATTCACCCATAAAGTTTGTTAACTACAAACCTTCCTTCACTGTATAGCACAAGGCTCCAATCGATGACATTTCGTTGACCACGAAATAAGATTCTCGAAATGGATTCGAGTTTGCGTATCTGCGTTATACCTACGCCATATCGGTCATACGTCGAAGTTATCGCAGAACACGCTTCAGGCCTAGTCAATGCCTATCCACCGGGCTGGCCTGGTATTTGCTAAGTGAGTTAAACGCAACACGGATCTTCTGATGACTGCAAACAACCGATCAAATCGTTGAACGGCTGCTCGGTGATAACCTCACCATTGTTCAGCTGCGTCCATCGAACATTCGTGTCAAAGACAGAATGGGTTTCCTGCAACCTGGGATGAGCTAATCGCTTCCCAAATCTCGCTCTCATCCGGGGCTGCGTTATAGTTGCTTAGTACGCTAACAGCAGCACTGATGTTCGGCCTCGAAAACAGCAAACAATCGATCAAATCGTTGAACGGCTTCTCAGTCCGAATCTCGTTCCTTTCATGGCTGCAGTGGTCTTCCGGAAAAAGTAGTCCCTTTGGCCCTTGAGCTTGAGCTTGACGATTCGAATCTTGATCATCATCGTCATCTTCGCCATCGCTACTCTCGTCTCGCGCCATATGCTGACTGGCACAGGAACCGATGATTCGTTGATTCCGGTGGCTGATAACCCCAGCACGCGAACGAAAAGCATATTGCCTTCTCGAACGTTGTTTCCTGGTAACCCCAGATAAACAACCTTGTGCCGCTTTCTTCGCGTTCCCTCTAAAAGCCTTCATTTCGCGATGACTTCGAGAATCTGCACTCTCGGCAGGAATCCGCAGAAGGAACTGGTTGACTGCGTTAGCGACTAACCGTCGCCGAAACCACCTTCTCCGAAGCACCCGTAACATCAACCATCCGCCAAAAACCAACTCGCGCACGCTTACTGCAGTGCAGCTAGAGTTATGTTCCGCTGCTTCAACGCTGCAAAAAGCCGGAGAGCAACAGCAGCATGAGTCCAATCTGGATCTGATGCGTTGTTGAAATTGCTGGCAACTAACCGTCGTCTAAAACATCTCCAAAGCCACAGAAAAATCGTACTGTAGGCTTGGATGAGTTCACGCGCACTGCTCGCAGCGCAGTTCCACATCACGAGAGTAACCCTTTCGACAAGCAGCTTCTTCCAACCTCCAATGTTGGCTAATACTCCATCTGGAGCATTCGGACATGACCAATCCTGAGTACAGATCTCGAGAGTCCTCCTCCCGATCGTCAGAAATGAAGTCACGCTGCTAACCGCAGCGTTACTCGTGACGGCATCGAGAGTAACCCTCTCGGAACCCGACTTCCCGGCCTCGAACTCCAGTAACACCTTCTGGCTGACCTGGAGTATCTCGTGGCCTTTGTGCTGGCGATCCTCTGCGCTCGTGGTCGTTTGTGCAAGGATCAGCTCTTGTATGCTGACCGCAGCGCACAGCCAAATCACGAGAGTAATCCTTTCGACTATCAGCTCCGCCCAATTGTTCCAGGGTGGACCTATCGACCTTCGCGGTGAACCATCCCGGTTGCGGATCCTGGGACTCCTTCCGACCGTCGGTTGTGAGCTCACGCTTGCTATCCGCAGCGTGGCTCGTGACGACATCGAGAGTACCCCTGTTGGTCCACGAACCTCCCCGGAATCGCCTTCTGGTGGAAGCTCCTGGCTGGCCTTGGACATCTCGCTGGCTGACGTATCTGGGCCCATAACCTGTTGAAAACGCAGGTTTCAGTGGTGGAATATAGTCGATCTTTATTTGTTTTGTTAGTCAAGTACTTAAAAAACTACTTATAACATAAGCGATAGATATTTACATTATTCACTGAAGTGATATCCTCATTTATGAGTTTTCTAATTTTCGTGTGATATTCTGTGCTAACCACTTAGAATATCTGGCAACACTGGTGAGTTGCCACGAACACAAATTGAGTTGTTTGGCTTCACAGTTTGATGATGTAAACATTTGTACCGCGTTTATCATCATCACTTGTCATCAGCAATCATTGATCTATTGTTCTCGATTGCGAATAGAACATAGCAAGAGGAACCAAAACAAACAATGTTTTGGTTCTTCTGCAATCGGCAGCAATGTGGGAGCGGCTAAAGCCTAGTCCACACTAGGAAACCGTTCGTCTCGAGACGGTTTCAGCGTCTCCCATTTTCTTCGGGAGACACTGAGACCGTCTCAGGTTTCCAAAAACAACAACAGACAACAAAGTTTGTCTCATAACAAAAATCGCAGTTCATGTTGCCTAGTATGGACTAGGCTTAAGGATCCGTCGAAACCGTAAGTATCAACATCAACAAAGTACAATATTGTAGAATAATGTAGAGCTCTATC
The DNA here is from genome assembly GCF_029784155.1 of Uranotaenia lowii. NCBI lineage: Eukaryota > Metazoa > Arthropoda > Insecta > Diptera > Culicidae > Uranotaenia > Uranotaenia lowii. The sequence continues at coordinate 34,158,584 of NC_073692.1, forward strand.
TTATCCCAGTTAGAACATAATTTTCGTATCTCTGAAGTCTTATGAACCACCTTAAAAATATTCCAGTCAAACTGACAGCCTTTAGTTGTTGTTAAAGTTTGTTTGAAATACTTAAGGGGAAGACGCTAAAATTTGTCCAGCTAAATTTCATTTCTGGACCACTGTGCGATGGTTTGTTGGTTTTTTGGTTTGTTGTTTTTCAATATTTAAAGACATGCTCATACTCAATATCTATTTTTTTTTTTTGCTTAATTAGAAACGAAGCTACGGTCTTCAACAAAGTTGTTCAGCGGAAAATTTCCTTGAAAGAATTTATAAATTGGCACAAAAACCAGTAGCAGGCTCAGTTCCAAAGAAGAAACAAAAATTATGTTGATTTTTTAGTACAAAATTTTTAATTTCCCCATACCAAACTAAAGGTTCAAATTTATGCATGTAAACATTACTAAAAATATCTGCAAAAAAAAAATTTTAATCAGTTTTGAACCAAAAAAAAATCAACTCAGTCTACTGTAGAATTTCCCCATGGAAAAGGCAGAGTTTGAAAAGGAAAATAAAAAAAAACATAACCGAGAAGGATATGACTCCTTTCGAAGAACCGATCCTGCCAGTAATTTCTTCGTGTGATCAGTCGGACATCGTCTTGTAGATGGGCAACATCGAGCCTGAACCCGGTCGAAAAAAGGTAAGTTTTTAATCCTTTTCTTCCGTTTGTAAGAACGTTACTGTAAAGTGTACGTCGTGTGTTAATTGTGTAGTAAAGTTCTTATTTTGGCAGAAATCCGCTTAAAGTGAGTGTCTTGGAATCAACTTTGTCAAAAATGTTGTTAAAATCTCGAGATTTAATCTCCTATCTCCTCCAGTACCTACATTTTTATAAATAACACCAACCAAAAGTTCAGAATTCATGTTTGTCCATTTTGGTAAAAGTTTTAAGAAAAATCTTCAAATTGGACTGTGCCGAATGAATTTGACCTAATTTGTTCAGAATAAAACATCAATTTCATATGATTTCCATTTTTTTTTTCAAATTATACATTTTTTTTTTTTTTTAACAAATCACTATCTGTGCAAGAACTGTGAGCTGGCAGAAAAATGTGACTCTTTGCAGATTTCAATATTCATAAATTTCAATGTTTGGTTCTTCCAATTCTAAAGGTTGTCGACCCCTGAAATAGACGAGGTGAATTTTTACTTTCGAAACGGTCTGATCCGATTTGATTTGCTACAAAAATGTATTACTCACCGAAAGCATGGCATGCTAGAAACTATTAGATAATAAAATTTTCCTCAAGCTACAAAAGTATAACATTTCGCAAAAGTTCTTATAAGAAACTAAAATGAATTACAAAAACATCAACTCGAACTCAAAGTCTGAATAACACACTCGAGCTTCAACAACAAAATTCAGTTCAAAACACTTAACCGTTTTAGTTATTTGTAACTCTTGAGTTGGGTGTAAAAACTTAACTTCTAAGAAAGGAATTGCTCAAAAATTGCACATGAATGTCATCCCTGTTTCAGCTCATGATTTTTTCGCTTAAAATACATTCCGTTAATACATGAAACCAATTAGGATGGAACAAATTTAAATTCCTTCTATTGTTACTTCTAGCTGAAACATCACGTGGGGGAGAGGGAAAAAAATTCAAATTTCAATAAATTAAGTAGAACAAATTGTACAAATGCTTACATGCAATAAACTTGCAAACAATGTACATTATAAAAAATCGAAAAAATATGTTATTTTAGATTATAAATTCAACAAGTTATATAATTTCCATCCTCTACAGTTTGACGTTCATTCTATCACCTGTTTAAATTTTCGAAGAATTTATCTACCTAATTTTTCAATGAAATAATTTGAATTTTCGGAAAATCAGAAGAATTTTATATTTGTTTCGGCCTTAGGCCTATTTGTTACACGCGAAACCGTTTGGTGCACAGTCAAATATTCCTAGGTACCTCGAGTTGTCGAACGAGATATGAACGGAAATAAGCGCCCGAAAGGTATGCAACTGACGTAGCAATCTCAACGGCCTACTCACCACTACTCACTGTTCCATTTTCACGCCCCCTCAATTTACACCGTTCAGTGGACAAAAGTTTTTATTTTTAATTACCGGGCTTTTCAACGCTTCTTTTTGCACAGTTGCTCCGAGAATCGAAAAACAAATTCCACACGATTTTTGTTCGGCATGTACGTGCATAGTTTTTGACATGAATAGGGTACCCCAATCCTCCTCGGAATTTCCCATTTCCCAATTCGAACGCCAAACGGTTGGTACGAAAATTAATTTTCCAAACAAATTGGATTGAGCTTTCCTGAAATGTTTCACTCTTTCCGATTCACATTTTGCGCCTCTTATCAAACTGTTGGGAATGATTTTTTTTCCTTGCTTTTATTCAATAACGAACAACAAAAAAAAACTTTGCTGTTACATGAGTAGGTAAAAGAAAGAAAAAAACCAAAGCTTCAATATCAGTTGGCCATCGGACGAAAAGCAGCGGGGGAGGAAAAAAATGTGCCACACAATTTTCGCATGTGCTCCTCCAGGCAGGACATAACGAACCAAGCAATGCCACTTTGGGGAACAAATTGAATGAAATGCAATTTTGTTCAGCTGTCGGCATACATTTACCTACTGTATTTTTTTTTCTTCCTCTGTCTCTCTTCAACACAGCAATAAAAGTTGGAAATTGAATGATACATTGATAACAGTTGTACAGAAATTGCGACTATTAAAAGCAATGAACATAAACTAGAACCTTCACTTTCGTTTCAATAGAAGCTTTGGTTTAAATTGAAAGTTCTGAAAAAAAAACTCTTCTGTTATATGTGTCACAAACACAATGCATCGGAAAAAAGTGTTGAATCAGGAAACATAAGGTAGACAGGCAAACGAATTGTAGGATTCATTTCGTTACGCGATAAAAACTTTCGGGTGCTATAAGTTAATTTCGATATTGAATCAACCGATTATCCTTCAGGTGGCTTATTTTTCCAATCCGCTGTTTCGCATTTAAAATGTTTAATTTTGACACTTTATCAAATATAATTGAAACCAGTATTCACACTTATTTTCTTCATACAATGAGAATGCGACACCATCAGCATTAATTCGAGAAATTCGTCTAACTTGTGAATAGCGTGTTTTTCCGACTCGACTTGATCAGGGATGCCAGACAATTATTTATTTCTATTCTTGCATTATAAAAATTTTAAGTGAATGAACAAAAAAAATAAAAAGAGGTTTAAGAATATATTTCCATTCCATACTTGTCAAAATTTCTGAACAAAATATGGAGCGGAGTAATTAATTTCAATTACCTTCCATTTTTTGTCATTTATGTCATTTTTGTCATTTTTGTCATTTTTGTCATTTTTGTCATTTTTGTCATTTTTGTCATTTTTGTCATTTTTGTCATTTTTGTCATTTTTGTCATTTTTGTCATTTTTGTCATTTTTGTCATTTTTGTCATTTTTGTCATTTTTGTCATTTTTGTCATTTTTGTCATTTTTGTCATTTTTGTCATTTTTGTCATTTTTGTCATTTTTGTCATTTTTGTCATTTTTGTCATTTTTGTCATTTTTGTCATTTTTGTCATTTTTGTCATTTTTGTCATTTTTGTCATTTTTGTCATTTTTGTCATTTTTGTCATTTTTGTCATTTTGTCATTTTGTCATTTTTGTCATTTTTGTCATTTTTGTCATTTTTGTCATTTTTGTCATTTTTGTCATTTTTGTCATTTTTGTCATTTTTGTCATTTTGTCATTTTTGTCATTTTTGTCATTTTTGTCATTTTTGTCATTTTTGTCATTTTTGTCATTTTTGTCATTTATGTCATTTTTGTCATTTTTGTCATTTTTGTCATTTTTGTCATTTTTGTCATTTTTGTCATTTTTGTCACTTTTGTCACTTTTGTCATTTTTGTCATTGTTTTGTCATTTTTGTCATTTTTGTCATTTTTGTCATA
>NC_073692.1:34163061-34200505 GCF_029784155.1 Uranotaenia lowii
TATTTTTGTCATTTTTGTCATTTTTGTCATTTTTGTCATTTTTGTCATTTTTGTCATTTTTGTCATTTTTGTCATTTTTGTCATTTTTGTCATTTTTGTCATTTTTGTCATTTTGGTCATTTTTGTCATTTTTGTCAATTTTGTCAATTTTGTCAATTTTGTCAATTTTGTCATTATTGTCATTTTTGTCATTATTGTCATTTTTGTCATTTTTGGCATTTTTGTCATTTTTGTCATTTTTGTCATTTTTGGCATTTTTGTCATTTTTGTCATTTTTGTCATTTTTGTCATTTTTGTCATTTTTGTCATTTTTGTCATTTTTGTCATTTTTGTCATTTTTGTCATTTTTGTCATTTTTGTCATTTTTGTCATTTTTGTCATTTTTGTCATTTTTGTCATTTTGTCATTTTTGTCATTTTTGTCATTTTTGTCATTTTTGTCATTTTTGTCATTTTTGTCATTTTTGTCATTTTTGTCATTTTTGTCATTTTTGTCATTTTTGTCATTTTTGTCATTTTTGTCATTTTTGTCATTTTTGTCATTTTTGTCATTTTTGTCATTTTTGTCATTTTTGTCATTTTTGTCATTTTTGTCATTTTTGTCATTTTTGTCATTTTTGTCATTTTTGTCATTTTTGTCATTTTTGTCATTTTTGTCATTTTTGTCATTTTTGTCATTTTGTCATTTTTGTCATTTTTGTCATTTTTGTCATTTTTGTCATTTTTGTCATTTTTGTCATTTTTGTCATTTTTGTCATTTTTGTCATTTTTGTCATTTTTGTCATTATTGTCATTTTTGTCATTTTTGTCATTTTTGTCATTTTTGTCATTTTTGTCATTTTTGTCATTTTTGTCATTTTTGTCATTTTTGTCATTTTTGTCATTTTTGTCATTTTTGTCATTTTGTCATTTTTGTCATTTTTGTCATTTTTGTCATTTTTGTCATTTTTGTCATTTTTGTCATTTTTGTCATTTTTGTCATTTTTGTCATTTTTGTCATTTTTGTCATTTTTGTCATTTTTGTCATTTTTGTCATTTTTGTCATTTTTGTCATTTTTGTCATTTTTGTCATTTTTGTCATTTTTGTCATTTTTGTCATTTTTGTCATTTTTGTCATTTTTGTCATTTTTGTCATTTTGTCATTTTGTCATTTTTGTCATTTTTGTCATTTTGGTCATTTTTGTCATTTTTGTCAATTTTGTCAATTTTGTCAATTTTGTCAATTTTGTCAATTTTGTCATTATTGTCATTTTTGTCATTATTGTCATTATTGTCATTTTTGTCATTTTTGGCATTTTTGTCATTTTTGTCATTTTTGTCATTTTTGGCATTTTTGTCATTTTTGTCATTTTTGTCATTTTTGTCATTTTTGTCATTTTTGTCATTTTTGTCATTTTTGTCATTTTTGTCATTTTTGTCATTTTTGTCATTTTTGTCATTTTTGTCATTTTTGTCATTTTTGTCATTTTTGTCATTTTTGTCATTTTTGTCATTTTTGTCATTTTTGTCATTTTTGTCATTTTTGTCATTTTTGTCATTTTTGTCATTTTTGTCATTTTTGTCATTTTTGTCATTTTTGTCATTTTTGTCATTTTTGTCATTTTTGTCATTTTTGTCATTTTTGTCATTTTTGTCATTTTTGTCATTTTTGTCATTTTTGTCATTTTTGTCATTTATGTCATTTTTGTCATTTTTGTCATTTTTGTCATTTTTGTCATTTTTGTCATTTTTGTCATTTTTGTCATTTTTGTCATTTTTGTCATTTTTGTCATTTTTGTCATTTTTGTCATTTTTGTCATTTTTGTCATTTTTGTCATTTTTGTCATTTTTGTCATTTTTGTCATTTTTGTCATTTTTGTCATTTTTGTCATTTTTGTCATTTTTGTCATTTTTGTCATTTTTGTCATTTTTGTCATTTTTGTCATTTTTGTCATTTTTGTCATTTTTGTCATTTTTGTCATTTTTGTCATTTTTGTCATTTTTGTCATTTTTGTCATTTTTGTCATTTTTGTCATTTTTGTCATTTTTGTCATTTTTGTCATTTTTGTCATTTTTGTCATTTTTGTCATTTTTGTCATTTTTGTCATTTTTGTCATTTTTGTCATTTTTGTCATTTTTGTCATTTTTGTCATTTTTGTCATTTTTGTCATTTTTGTCATTTTTGTCATTTTTGTCATTTTTGTCATTTTTGTCATTTTTGTCATTTTTGTCATTTTTGTCATTTTTGTCATTTTTGTCATTTTTGTCATTTTTGTCATTTTTGTCATTTTTGTCATTTTTGTCATTTTTGTCATTTTTGTCATTTTTGTCATTTTTGTCATTTTTGTCATTTTTGTCATTTTTGTCATTTTTGTCATTTTTGTCATTTATGTCATTTTTGTCATTTTTGTCATTTTTGTCATTTTTGTCATTTTTGTCATTTTTGTCATTTTTGTCATTTTTGTCATTTTTGTCATTTTTGTCATTTTTGTCATTTTTGTCATTTTTGTCATTTTTGTCATTTTTGTCATTTTTGTCATTTTTGAGATTTTTGAGATTTTTGTCATTTTTGTCATTTTTGTCACTTTTGTCACTTTTGTCTCTTTTGTGCAAAATAAAACTTGTGAAAAAATCCTTTAAAAATACATTCCAAGTACGAGTATGTTATCACTCGAGGGAGACAAACTTTGAACTACTAGCTTGATTTCCAATTTTTCGCTTTCTAGGTCAAAATCGTGACCGTCGTATCATCGAGAACAGAAACAAAAAATCAAAACCGGTACCGGCGAAAATTTAACCAAAAACAAAAAAAAATGCGTGATTCGCTGTTGATAATTTTGTACATCTGCCGAAAATGTATGCTTTATCTTGGGTAGCCGTTCCGTTATTTGCTACATACATTGTTTCTCAAATTAAATTATGTAAATATCCAAGGGGTCCATATCATATACCTGCCTCTATCTGCAGGCTAATTATGCAAACAAGTTTGAGCTTTAATTTTTCATTAATTTGAACACGATCCAGTTGGATGCAACCACCTTTTCGTTCTGTTATTCACCCCAAAAATGCTTGACGGAAGAGACCAGTTTTGAACGGGGAAAAAATGGTCCATCGTCTGCTAAAATTACGTAACAGCTCCCCAGTCATGCGGTTGGATCGGTTCTTTCTCGATGATGGCTGGACGAAATGCAAGGCAACATAATTCTGGCTCAACATAGGTAAATGGGCCTAAAGGTATATTTCGCAGCCATCAGAACAATTTTTACTGCAAAAATTAGGTTTTAATTCATTTTTCCAAGTTAAGAGAACTTAAGTAAATTTAAAACATTACAGCCTTTCGCTATGTTATGCCGCAGAGATGTCCTTTGTCTTGTCGGTTTTTCTCCGTGAATACCGCGGGATTCCGAACGACGAGTTGGAGGTGGGTTGAAAGTAAGAAGAAATGCTGCACAATGAAGTTCATTCGGAGATGTATTTCGCTATATCGAGAGGGACCACCTATAGAAGAAGACCACACGACACGGGGTCCAAACCCATCAGGGAGAGCCACATTTTGCGGCCTTGTCACTGATTCTGCCGACCGTTGTCTGTCGTCATTTAAATGCAACCGAAATGGGACGAATTTCGCAATCGGACGGAGTTGTCCTTATACTGCTTACTGCTTCTTCATTCAATTATGACACGACAGACGTTTTCGCCCAGCATTGGCAATCCTTTGCCAAATGTATGAATGAAGGATTCAAATTTTCGAAATATTTTTGTAGCATACTTTTTTCTTTGTACTTTCAACTAGTATAAGTTCACAAAAATAGTCCTTTAAATAGTCCTCCACTCAATTACTTTTGAAAATAACTTTGACTGTTTCTATTTAACACTTAAATTATCATAAATAGTTGACCCTAACCTGCTGACCACTGATCCAAATTTCCAAAACTTGGCCTTTTTGAACTACTTAGAGTGTCTAGTTTTAGTTTGTAGAACTTTATTTTCCTCCAAAATTAAAGTATGTTGTCACTGTTTTGCTTGAAATATGTAGTTTGAGCCAGTATACATTTTGTATGGATTTTTCGAGGATTCGGTCAATTTATGACCGTTAAAAAAACAAAATATGCTGTCAGTTTTGAAAAATATTTCAAATAATTTTTACTTCTTGACATTAAGGGAGGGGTAGGGTCTAACACTTTCAAAAAATCGATTTTTTTATTTTTTTATTTTCTTATTGTAAAACATTTCAAGAATGTTGTGTCAAATTTTCAAGTCAATTGAAGCAAAACTGTAGAAGTTATAGGCCTTTATCTCCTCCTATCTAACACTGCAAGAAAGCAAGAGCAGAAACTTAAAACGCGTTTTTCTCGAAAGCACATTTTTAAAGTCCGTGGACATCGTCATTTGAAAACTACTTATCCGATTCTTTTCAAATTTGGAGCATATTTTCTATGTATAAAATACCAGACCCCAACGTTTTTCTTTTTTGTTTTTTTTTACATTGGGGAGATTTTAAAGGTGAAAAATGGCGAATTTTTTCGTGAAAAATCGTAGTTTTTACTTCAAACAGCCACAAAAATTTCATAAATTTTTTTTTAAGTTAAATAAAAACGTTGGGGTCCAGAAAAACGTCTATTAAAAATATTTTGCTCTGATTTTTTGACTTCAGATGATTCTGTGCTGAGATACAGTGTCCACCGCAAATCCTGTTTTCTAAAAGGCATCCTCGAAAGTGCTCCGTCACCGGCTCATTTTTCAATATTTTTCTACGAAAAAAATACTAAATGTTCTTTTAACAATGCTTTGTATAATGCAAAAAATTTGAATACATTTGTTTGAACGATAGCTCTAGAAAAAAATCGTGAAAATGGTGTTTTTTTATACCCGTTAGACCCTACCCCCCCCTTAATTCAAATTAAATATAAACTCATCCTGAAAATTATTGTTTGTCTGAATATAAAACTGAAAAATAAATAATTGCAGTTTACTTTAAACCGTTTCCTACGATAGGTTTGTACGGTGGTCAGTTTGATATAAAAATAGCATTCAACAAAAAGAATATTTTTTATTTTGATATCTTGTTCAAAACTTTGAAACTGAACAAAAAAGGTGTTGTATGACAAACAAAATCTTCAGACTTAAAGTCATTCAATGGTGTAAAGTTCTTAGATATCGGTTCAGTAGTTCCTGATATATAAGGCTCAAGATCTGACGTTCTAATATTTTTTCTCAACCGTCCTTAGTGTAACAAGAACATACGTTGGGTCTTTGAGTGGTAAGGTTGATTTTTTTCCTGATTCAAGAAGAACAGTGAAAATTCAAAATTCTTGTGGAAGTACTTCACATGATTACGGATTACCTACTACTGATTTGAGAGTTGTAGCATCAGCATTAACATTCAGCTTTTTACAGAACTTAGAACAGTTTGAGTAATTGTTGCAGATGTGTTACTGGGTTATTAATTATCTTAATTTATTTATATGTTTATTGTGTTGAACTTTTTTTTCGTTTGATTTTAGGAAGAAAAGTTATTATGTCCGATGATTATGATTAAGATGAGCATTTCCAAGTAACACAGATTAAGCCAACTAGCATTAGAAAGTTTTGTTATGGTTTTATTAGGGATTGAATTTATGCAGCTCGCTTTGAATGACTGTTTCATTATAGTCATAAGACCCAAACATTTCTCATGATTCAACCCTTTGTTTTCAGGAAGTTCTGAAAAAGATTAAAAAATAATACTACATATAAATTTAAGTTGCTTAGAAAGAGTAAAAGTAAAAGTTCGACTTTTTCATCTTTGAGTTTAACCACTCACCGCAGACGGTCGAGGAACGCATATATGAGGCCCGCAGGTGTTCTTGTGGTATTTTATCCCAGCCACGAGATGTCGCTTCAGGACCTCCACACCTTCATGTTTCTTAGAGCAGACTTCGGCCTCCAACATACTGCAAACAGTGAAGTCCATAGGGTTCAGGTCTGGCGAACTCGCGGGCCACTCAAAGCACGAAATGAACCCTGGAAAATGTTGCGCAATCCAAAGTTGGGTTTTCTTCGCTTTCTGAGCCCAATTCCCGGAACCAAAATGTCTGCGTGCCCACGGTTCGACGAAATTCTGTAGAACTAGTTCCCGATATGTATTTTGGTTGATCTTCACTTCTTCAGGGACAAAAACCAGCGGAGTCCGGCTATCACGGGTGATTCCGGCCCAAACCATCACCGATGCTGGTTTCTGTCGCCAGGTGTCCGTTAGCAAGTCGGCATGGCTTCGTGATCTGTCTGGCAACCAAAGTCTATTGTTCTGCTTATTCACGAACTGCTGTACGGTGAAGAGTTTCTCGTCGGTTAACACGATATTCTTCAACCTTCCTTCCGCGGCCCTCTTCAGCAGCTCTTTTTACCCGTTCTTGTTTCTGCTTTACCGTAAGGTCTTGAACGTTTTGGATATTGTAGGGCTTGGTCTGAAGTTTACCTTTCAGGATCCGACGGAGACTTCGATCCGATATGTTGAGATCCTCTGCCAATTTAGAGGCACTACGACGAGGATTTCTCTTAAGGCGCTTCTTGACGATCTTTGCCATGGCAGGTGTCACCACAGTAGGTCGGCGTCCCCCACCATACCGTTTTTGGCCCTTCCGGTCTCCAGGTATCTTTTAACTGTATGGTATACAAAATCTCTGCACACACTTATATCGGACAGCTCACGAACTATGTCCTTCTGCCGTTTGCCAGCTAGGAACGAGGCGGAACCACAGCGCTAAGTTTCTGTTCGAGATCCATTTTTTCGGATAACACCTGATTACAAAAGTAACATTTACATCCAATGATAACTAAGACTTAATGTAAACAAAGCGACGAGGGGTCGTTCAATACTGTTCCGTATGCAACGAAATAATTACTGTTGAAGTAATGCAGCAGTTTAATTGCCGGACCCTGTAATAAAAGAGCTACACAAATAATAGTCGATGGAATTGTTGGCTGATTGGCATCAGCCATAACCACGACACTTGTTTTGGATTTGGCCTCATCAGAGTTGCCAGGTTGTTATGACAAAAATGAATATGTGCTGGCTGGCTTTTTATTTCTTGAATATATAAACTCAATTTTCAACTATTAACATTTTCTACACATTTGATTACAGCTTTGCTGATTTGTTATAGTCGTGTACGCGTCTTGCATATGCAAAAACTTCATTTCAGAAGACAACGAAAAATGTCAGATTTCAAAGCACACTGGAAAACCAGCAATCTACTTGTCAAATTTGGGACTTGTTTATTTTTGAAGGTAGAATTCGGCGGTTAGGCTAAACATTCGGTGAGTAGGTGCTTCAGCTTTAAATTTCGCAATCATTTCGTAACTATGAATTAGAACGACCGGTCGCAGCTGCAGGTGGATCATAAAATGAATTATTGTTTATTTATTAATTTTATTTGAGACTTTTTAAACACTTACTGTTCATTCGAGTCTAAAAAAGAATTATGTTGAACAGAATCATTTGGGAAATAATAATAAAAATGGAAATAACTATTGGAACCGATCATGTGTAGGTTTCTTTAAATGCATCTCTTCATTTACTGATTATCCAGCATTTGAATTTTCTGTCTGCAGTTAAAATTGCAGCAAAAATCTAGCAAAATTTGGCTGATTTTTAAGGCTGCTGCTGCTGATTGTTTTAATTTGTCCTTCCGGAGGAAAAGGACGGATTGACTTAGGAAGCGTAGATTTTTTAGCCTGTTGATCCTAATATTGTTATAAATTTTTGAAATTTCTGTGAAAAAAGACGGTATTGGTTTAGAATGCACTGATTTTTAAGGCAACTGCTGCTGATTGTTTTGATTTTGCCTTTTCGTAGCCGTTTTGCTTAGGAAAGCCGATTTTAGGGGCTGTTGCTAATAAATCTCGCGTGAGCTTTCATTACGTCGTATGAAACATTTTAAGAATTCACAGAAAACAGCTGAAAAGTTATCAAAACAACTTTAAAATTTTTATTTTACATGTAAAATATGTTGTCCAGGCTACAAATATTCTAAATGGTTAAAAGTTGCGACTAGTTTATGTCAGTATTTGTATTTTTTCTTATTAAAACTGTTTGTTCACATTTTGTTTCATACGACGTAATGAAAGCTCACGCGAGAAATAATGTTTTCGGATTGTTTGGGCTCTGGTAGACCAATGTGGTTCAACGAAGGTGATGAACAAATACACACACTATTACAGAACTCGTTATTCAAAAAGTAAAAAGGTCAACAAAGCCTACGTCACTTGCCAGGATGTTTATGTTTCCTAAGCGAGAATCGTAAACAGCAGTTGGCAATGATTTTTTTCTCTAGTTTTCGCTGGTACAGCGATGATAGATGTTTGTTTGAAAATGCAACTGACGTCACGAATTGTCTTGGTTACAATGTTTACAAAAAAAAAACTTTAACTAACACTTAGCACGGGATTTCCATCGCCACCTGAGTTATGTATACAGGTTGCTAGTAGCCAAGGACAGAGTGACAGGAAAAGCACAGATTGGGAAGTCTATTGCTATAAATATTTTCGAATTGTTCTGGCTCTAGTAAACAAAGACAGAGCTACCAAAAAAACACAGATTTTGGAGCTGTTGCTAAGAATGTCTCCTAATTATTCAGGCTCGGGAAAAAAACAGAAGACAGAGTGACAGGAAAAGTACATTCAAGAAGGGCTGAATATTTTCGGATATGATGAGGGATATGCATAAACTAATTAAAATTTTATAGATTTCAAAAGCTTTAGCTAAGAATGGATTGTATAATTAAGAAGAAGGATATATGATAAAATAAACAAAATCTTTTGGTTAGAATGGAAGGTACAATAAAGATGAAGGATATTTGGAGAATAAAATTTGGTTTTCGAAAAAATAAAAGTAGATGAGTAAAAAGTTTCAATCAAGAATAGAGGTGCGAAGGAATGTAGATATAAGATGAAGGATATGTAGAAAATGAATCAAATTCAATAAAAATTAAACAAATAATAGTTGTGTTCGGAAACACTAGAGATAAACAAAATACAATAAATTTCTATGGCAACATTTGTTATTCTGGCAACACTAGGCAAAACTAAGCAAATCAAGTCAGTCATAGATCTTTTACTATGAGCGAAAGACGTGACAAATATTGGGTGAAAGGGTTTAACAAGAAGAAGTCGAATTTCATTATCTGACATCATCCTGTAAACCAATATGGCGTCTTCTGCTGAACTTTTAAAATGCCGCACATCACTGAAAATCGCAATATGCGTGTCAGGGTATATGCGGTCAATGGTATTGATGGCTGATTGGCTTCAGCCATAACCTCGAAATTAGAGTTGCCATGTTGTTATAACAAAAATGAATATTTGCTCGTTTTTTATTTCACGAATTTTTTAACTCGATTTTTAACTATCAACATTTCTACACATTTGATTGCAACTTTGCAGATTTTTAAGAGTCATGTCATTCAAGTAGATTAAATAAATGTAAAATTTCGAAAACGGCATTTTTTGGGAAACTTGTTTTTTGGGTACGTCCATTTGATAAAATCAATCGTTTTATGCTTATTTAGAGGTTAGGGCTGAGGACATTCGGTAAGGTAGTGTTCGTAAAGAACTGTCAATATATTCGGATTGGCTGAATTTCAATATCTCATTCCATCTTGAAATTCAAGATGGTAGCTTCCGCTGAACTTTACAACGCTGTAAATCATTGTGAAGCGCATGAAACTCCCACAACCCGCGACTTTGGATTTCAACATGGCGTCAGATAGCGAAATTTTTACGACCATTATAAAACAAATCGATGCTTTACTGACCAACGGTTGAAAAATGGAATGGCAAAAAAATGACACCATGTGGATTAGACTGCCCCAAATTTGTACGGGAAATTTCAAGCTTGTGAAATGTTATGCGCTGCAGGCTTAAATTGATCCTGGGTCTAGTGCAAGGACTCATGCCAAATTTGGGCCAGATCGGATCACGGAAAGGGGTCGCTCAACGAGCCTAAAGTTTGTATGGGATTTTTAGACATTTTGTTGGGGAGGAATATGCAAATCCAGTTTATCATGAATGACTTTGGTCTCCTTCGACCGATTCCTTTTGAAAACGATTTTTCTTAAAGCCTATACTATGACAAATTTTTCATTTGAAGACTGCATTTCAATTCGACTTATGATCAAAAAGTTATTAGACTTCCAAAATAGGGTAACTTTTTTCACGGTTCATCACTGTTAATTCTGCGTCAAAATTTTTGAAGCAGTGTCTCTCATTAATAGTGATGAATATCCCCCTTAAAAAAGATAGCTATTTTTTTAAGCCTAATAACTTTTTTATCTTAACTCGAATCTTAGAATATGACGGAGTTATTCGACGTTGAAATCGGATACATTCAGATGGCACACCTTGAATTTTATGAAAGCTTTGGTGAACCAATATTCAACATGATAATGATTATATTGGTCAATATAACGTTTATAAAAACATAAATAAATAAATAAAAACACACAAATAGCCAGATTTTAGCTTTATTAGAGTTCTGGTGATGTATAGAATGCGCTTTAGAATACCGAGTAATAGGTGTTAAATATTTATAGTCCTTTACCAATACTGTTGGGGTGATCATATTGTTCGAACAATCACTAATTTTTATTAATATCTATATATTTTTAAAACTCATTTATTGCCACATGCTGGAATTTGCTTGTTTTGTTAATATTAGAATTTGAACCATCCAAACACTAATTTGAATTATTTCAACTTTTAGAACTTTTTGAAGAACTTATTGCTCCTAAATATTTTTCGGAACTCAGACATAATTTCTGGCTGTGAAAATAAGATAAGTGATTAGTGATTAGTTCAATAAGCGTCTTCCGTAAGGTGCCCATTTATGCCCTTATTTCCCCTAATGTATTTCAAATAATTCAGTACCCTGGCAATCGGCACCTATTTAAGCATCATACTGATACAACATACTGAGTCAGTAAAAAAAAAGTCAAATTGAATTCAAATAAATCTAAAAATAACTGGATTGGTGTTTTTATGCATTATGGTCTTTATGGCATCACAAAGGCATCAAAAACTTTAAAATTTCAACCATTTTCACTAGTTTTTTTTATCAAAAACTAAGCTTGAGGCAAGTTACCCATTTTTCTGAGTAGAGTTCAAACTGAAAATAGTATGCTTTAAGAAGATTGAGAATAACTAAGGAAACTAATAATATTTCTAACTTCGTCAATTTGATGTCCCATTAACCTTAAATCTTTTGATCCATATTTAAGCGGTATGATAATCGGTGGATATAATTTTTCATATTTTTTTACTGGGAAACAAAGCGTGTTTCCTCGAAATTAGCTTTCATGCACTTAATTCCCATTGGCCCCAAGAGCTTTTATTTCTATAAGATATCTCCATTTTTTTTTATACCTAGATCTGATTTGTTGAAACTAAGTTCCATTTCGAACCAGTCCTTTCGGGACCGTGAGATGATAAAAGCTAAGAGTGTTAGTTTTTCTCAATTTTTTTTCCAATAGTTGATCTATTCTGGTATTTGCCACGCGTTACTCTATGGTTCACCTGCACCATTGATTGGAGTAACAGCTGATTGCTGACTAAGCATTTTATCCCAATCGGGTATAATATCAAAGATGTATGATATAACCTTCTTAGGGCATTCTATGCAACCATATGTCTTGTGCGCTTATTAACTTTGCCCCAAGTACTCGCTCTCTCCTATTTAGGAGGGCGCAGCAGAAGATACTCTGCAGTTTCTTTTTCGAACCCGCAGAACCGACAGTTTTTCTCAATACTTGAATGAAAGATCACCCTTTTAAAATTAAGTAATAGGATTGTATTTATTTCTCACTTGGTCTTTGTCTTGACGCACAAAACGTTCACAGTAAGTAACAACATTCTTTCTAACCACATCGATTTGTAGTCAATTCGATTTTTTTAAAAATAAAATAAAATAAAACAATAGGAAAGAAATTCGATTCTGCCACACAACATTTAGTTCCAATGAGTTGACAAGTAACGCCCTCCTCCGCAGCCTACTATGCGACATAGTGACTGTCACATTTGGCTGTCTAGATAGTTGTTTACACTGTGCTGTGGTGGGTCATCACAAGTCAACGACTTTGCGCTACTCTGTCATGTATTTTTTGTGTTTTTCGTATTGTTGATGTAGATCACAGATAAGTGGAGAAATCTTGTAGGCTTAAAATTGTCCGTTTTTGCTGGTCTGGGTGTTGTTGTTTTCTTGAACAATATGAGTAAACTCTTCAGGGCCCGTTTGCAGAATCGACTAGAATGGAACTTATGGATTGGTTAGTAGCTCCTTAAGGTTGGTTGTTCAGATGATTTTTGTTTGAGGCTTTCTAAAGTCAATGTTTTTCAGTCCAGATTTTTAAGATTTTGTTTTTTTTCCCTCAGGATTTGAGGCTTAGATTTTGATTCCAGCCTTACTGGCATCGGTGCGGTACTTGTTGACATAGGTGTTGTCGGGATCGTACTTGGCCTGCAGGTTCTTCCACTGTTCGGCACGGTGATCGATCAGGTAGTTCAGCACCTTTTCGGTTCCGGACTTCTGCTTCTCGCTGCACTTGGCACAGTTGGTCTTCAGGGCATCGGGCAGCACCTTCTTAAGCTCGTTGCCGTCCGGGGTGCAACGGCCCTGATCCATCAGACACTTGTAGTAGTTGTTGAAGAGGCGGTCCGACTTCAGGATCTCGTCCAGGTCGACGCCGTCGTACTTGGTGGTGTATTTGTCCTGGGCGGCCACCACGGCGAACAGAGCGAATGCAGCTACGACGAACAGTTTCATCTCGATATCTGTGGGGCAAAGGTGGAGAAAACGTAGAACAACACAATGTATCATTACGACAGATTAGAATTTACAGTCCGGGTATAGTTTGGAGGAAATGTGCATCTACCCATGGTACTTATCATTAATGATAGCTGTCAATAATAAGAATCATAGAGAAACGAACGCATCACAGACAAAAAAAAACAGTTTGATTGCTCCAATGTCTACCAATTACAAACCACAGGCTCCGAAAATATCATTTTATCAATGAATCTTCGAACGGGAAACCCCAAATGAGTAAAACACGTGCTCCCAAGTAGATGGATATTCTCATTTGGTCTAATCGTGAGCACAATTTACTGAATGAGTAGATGCTATCCAGGTTTCAATTACGCCAACGGCTTGAGGCGAGTAGCCACACCGCACCGTAAGATCAATTCATCGACATTTTATATTCCCATACATGTGCTACTAAATGCAGCTGATTACTAGAACATCAACAACAACAAACGACGACGATGGCGACGTCTAACGACCATGACATGGCTGAATGGCTCTCAGGTTGCTTGCTAGAGCTAAGTAACTAGGTACTCGTTTGCTGTAGTAGGTAAGCTTACAGATGATAATCCGGGGTTTAGGTTTAGGGTGGTGACACCTTCTGCTTCTCGGAAGAACTCGTTAATTGATGGGTGGCTATTCGTTGACTGGAGTTAAGCAAACGGACGAACGTCGCCATCTCCAGAACAGGTGCTAATTATTGCTTCCCCCGACAACCCATGGCAGGTGTTGGGAACGGATTTTAAAAGATACAAACACTCAAACAAAAGCTGCAAGTGGTTGACATAAACTATCGGAAAACTATAGGGAAACAATCCTTCAGTCAATATTTTCGAACATTCTGTTTGTTTGCAGTTTCTGTTGTTGTAAGTCCATCCGGATCTGATCAGTGATGATGTTAACGAGTCACTTTCTAGGAAGTTTCGATGGCTTTCAGGCAACAAGCAGAAACAGAAATTTTCCATCACAAATTTAACTTTAAATTTCGTGATGGATATAATGTTGTAGATCAAACATGTTTTGACTTTGCAGAAATAATGAAACAGTTCTAGTCTCAACCCAAAGGGTTATGGTAAAGACATGAAAGTAAGCCGTGATCAATGTCAATCAACACCTTTTGAGATTTTAAAGATTTCTTAGAAAGAGGGTCTCCAAAAATCAAACCCGAATGAAATCTACAGAACAATTTTGAATGAATTCCAAGGATGTAAATTTTTACTAATCCCAGACAAGATGTGAACATTGAATTAGTTCTGCTTCCATTTTTGAATCTATGTATAGATTTTTTTTTGCTTTGTATGCAATCAAATGAAAATTGTATACACGATTTATTTAGAACAAGCTCAGAAATTTTCGGTCTCTTGGAAAGGGTCCGACCTAATTATTTTCTTGGCATAAAGCTATGATCATTTAGTATCCGGACACTTTATTTCGGTGAGAGCTACGATACTAGAGCTCAGATATGCAACAATTTAGCAGCGTTGTGTTGGTTATAATAAGGACTATCTTGCCTATTTTTTTCAGATTTTTTAATTATCGTGTGTTTGAAATATTTATGATGCAAAAAGACATGATAGAAATAATTTTGCACAATCGCGTTGGAAATTCTTCATTGTCGATTTGAAATCTCATGAGTTGTTGATTTTTTCTGAAACTTTTTTGGCCCTCTAGGCCACTCTAGGATGCTCACGAAGTTCAAACCAAGCATTGGAGTGGAACCCTTGATCTCAATTATGGTAAAAAGTCAATGGTTATTGGCGATAACATTAGACAAACTCCTTAATTATGCAGTAAATCCGTTACCGGCAGGCGAAAAGTGTTTCTTGTCTAGTAGACACCTAGCAAACTAAAAATGAGCAGTTCCATTGATCGCTATCTGTGTAACCGGTTTTTAGGCAATGTTACAGATGTGTTCTGATGGACCAGGAAATTTATGTTTAAACCGAATTTAAGAGGTAAAATTCTTCGAGATGCTTAACCATGAAAAGGTTAGGGGGAAGTGTTCCTAAATGTGCATGTTGGGTAATATGCGCATACAGCCGATAGACGATATGGCTAGAGATTCATCATATCTAATCAGTGCAGTTTGAGGGTAATACGCTTTCAACACATGGCATGAAAAAATTTAATTGTTATATAAAGTCGAAAAAATTTAAAAGTTCAAACAAGATTTTTGTCAGTTTTTTTATAATATATTGAACTTTAATTATTGTGCGTACAGGTCCTGTGAACAAAAAATTTAATGGTTTTTCTTTCTCATTCATCTGGAAATCGGAAATTCAACAAATTGAAGCTTTTGGCAAAGTTGTAGATGATAAGATATTGGAATAAGAAACAGGTTCTGAATGCCCATATCAAGGCAGGTTAAATGCCTATATCAAGGAAAATAGATTAGTCTTATAAATTTTTCACTTTCTATCATTTAAACATTAAATTTAAGCTCAAATCACGATCTTACAGCGAAAAAGGAAGAATTTCGTACTGATCCAATAAAAATACAATATGAACAAAATATTACCATGAAATATGGTCATATGGCATACTTAACTATGTTTCATGCAAAAGAACTAGTGATGTAAAAAATTTCACCAAAATTTCAGCCTTGACGTATGCTTAACATCCGTTTCTACCATTTTCAATTAAATTATTTCAAAATATTGCAAGTGTAAATGAAATATAGCTTAAAACATAAATATGCGCATTTAGCCCGTCGGTTTCGGAAATCGGCTATTTTGACTTCCTTTATTATAAAATTATTTTCACAAAAACTGTAAGAGATTTTACCAGAAAAATTGCTCTTACGTATAGAAAAAAGATGTCAGCTCATGTGCATATAGTTTTCAGACTCCTATCTATTGGAATATAGGAGAAAATGAGTCCTTTCCTAATATGCGCATATAGCCCGCCTCTCCCCTATTGGTTTTTTCAGGAGAATTTGTGTAAAATATCATAATTTTGGTTTTGCTTCTGTGGTAACAATAATAGATCAATACATGACTGAAAAAAGGTTGCAAAGATAAAAATGAGATTTTATGATAAAATAAGAGTATTTCTTGAAACCAACAGTAATTTTTTTTTTATTTTAACATTATATATTATATTAACACCTTCATTTCCTCCATAGAAAGTTTTTCGATCAAATCAATAATTTCTAAAACTCACACGTTTGTAACTGCCCGGATTCTAAATGATCATAGCCTTGTATAGTTAAATTTACATGGCACACAGAAAATATCCTGATAAAAAAAAAATACCACAATTGAGCATTATTCTATCTACTCGTTAATTGTGGTGGAAATTGATTAAGTATGAAGTTCTGTTGGAAATATTTAATACGGTCGATGTAGCCTCCAGCTTCGGAAATTTAGCATACAAACTTCATTTGTCTTATATAGGCTGAATATCGATTTTCGAGAGAATTCCTTGTGGAAATTTCGAATATTCAACATCGATCATGAAATGACGAGGAGCGAATAAAAAAAATAATGCGGTTTCAAAATTTAACAGCATTCTTACAAACTTCAATTCCAAGCTGAATCAATGGTTCCAAAATGATACTTTTGGCTTTTGAAGACTACTCGGAACGAAAAAAATTCTGGTGTTTTCAAAAATGATACAAGGTTTTACACCATTATTTACTTCTTAATTTTAGGCTTCATAAAATTCACCATTACCCATACAGACTGGATTCTCACCTGTTGGATAATTTTTCCAGAAGTACGCAATATCGATTCCAGAGGGCGCATCGATCGCTTCGAATCGAATGCCACCCAAATTTCAAGGAAAAATAGGTGATTTCAGCAATACAATCAGGCTGAACAGGTAAATTTTGCTACAGGGATTTTTTTTTTAATTTTGCAAGGTTCGCAATACTGACGATAGGTGGCGAAATAAGACAGGAATAACCGGATTTTCGTTCCAAGTTCCATATAAATGTGATCAGTGGTGGAACTATCGCTAAGTTTTTCTCAAAGCCTTCAAAATACGTGAACGATATCAGAATTTTCAATATATGTGAATTGGAATTTGGATTTATTTCGTGAACTACTTTTTTATTTTTTTTATTTTTAATTTTCATTCATATTATGGACGTAGAAACGGGGAGCCCCATGAGGGCCAAAAGAAGTCGAGCAAAATGTTCTTCTCTGAACTCAAAATGTCAAATTCTCAATTAAATTTTGATGAGCGACTAATGTGAATCTAGAGTAATAAACTCGACTCAGAACTAAGGCCAAAACCTGAATGTATTATCCCAGGTTCACAATTTTTCTATATAGCATAGCATAGCATAGCATAGCATAGCATAGGGTGACTACACAAATCTTGCATTGGCTGATACACGAGGTACAACTAATAATCAAGCTCAACACAAGATGCCAAAATGAGAACCTGGATTGAATTCTCATTTAAAGTGTTAATATTGAAAATCAGTGTGGTACCACAATGCACACCGTGGCAAGTCAATGTAATCATATAGGGATAGTCTGAACAGCTTAATGAACTTTTCAGGTGCAGAGAACTCATACGACCCTACGTGTAAAGATGCTATTTCAGACAGGAAAGGGAAGGGTTACTCGTTTTGATAAGGATTCCTACTTGACAGATAGGATTGATGAATAAGGAATTGTTATGATGTTCACAAATAACCAAGTAAAAATGGAAAGAGCTCACCAATTTTTGTTTTAACCCGAGTATCTGCTGGCAATCACTTCAGATCTTGAAAACTACTATTCTCTGGTCACGATGCCTAATCAATTTCTTGAATCTAGTTCCAACTTTGAATACTTTCTTTGCTTCATTTCTGGTAAAACTTGATGTGGTGCAATTCAAAGCAATTTTCAATTAAACTGTTGAAGTTTTTCGAATAATTTTGAATTTTCGCTAGCTTGATTTTGGCAGATGAAAAACAACACGTCTTTCTCGGCACACGCCTACTTCACTTCCCAGGTTCACAATTTTTCTACAGATTTAAAAAAAAATCTCCCTTGTTGATAGACATTTATAGACTTTACTCGAAAAACGCTATCAAAAGTTAGAGGTTGGTGCATGAATTTTCGTACAGACCTTAGTCTCAAACATCGAATTTTCAATAAGATTAGACTCACTAAGGTTGCCTGATTGCCCAGGTTATGCCCGAATATTTTTACTTTGTTTGCATAATCGAGGAAAAATTTAAACTGCGGGATAGCAAATATGTATTTTACGTCCAAAACATTTTTTTTTTAGCAAAGTTTACACAAATAAACTGGCTGATAATTTTCCATGACAAAAAAAAACAAATTTTCGAGTTTTTTCTTCATGATTTTAATTGAAGAATTCCTTAATTTGCTTGGATATTGTCCAAATTTTGGGTTGTAAACTTTGAAATCGTATTCCGGAATTTTGCAAAATAACCCGGATGTGCCCTGTCTGGATAAGTGCGGAAAAATATCTGGTAAGCTTAGGTTTAAATCATTTCCCATGTTCTGATTCCAATTTTTTTTAATTTTAATTTGTTGCCTGTGACTGGATTGTGGAATCTGTATCCAGTTTATTATTCTTAATTTTCAGTTCGGTTTACAATTGGGACAAAATCCTGATTCGAATCTCAGTTTTGCATTTAAAACTAAAATTAGATTCGTTTTCTATGTTCGACACTCATCATTCCGGAATATTAAAAGAAAATATTTAAAATTATCATTTTAAAGATTTGAATTTAAATTTATTACTCTAGATCTAGAATTGAAATATCAGAGTTTCACGATTCGGAATTTTCATTCAGACTAGTTGAATGACGAATAAATAATTAAAGAAAAATTCATATAGAAAATCAAAGATACAAAACTCAAATAAGATATTTCTGGTAAAAGATTCTGTCTGTTCTGTTCATAATTATTGGGAATTTTGGTTTTGGAATTGATTTCGAATTTGGTATTCAAAATTTTTATTCAGGTTCAAAATGCAGATTTCAGAGTGGGATCTAAACTCATTTTTAGAATTGCGGTTTTTGCAAAACCTGAATTTTTATTTATTTTTTTTTTTTAATGATACTTTATTGTTGATAAAATAACTTTTTCTTCCGGTTCAGGAAAATTCAGCTGGAAATATATTTTATTAGTTAGTTGTTTGATATTATTTACATTGTCTATACTTTAAAAACAAAGATTTAAACATAAACCTGAATTTATCGAATTTACAAGATTTGAAAATAAACCTGGTTTCAAACCCAAACAAGTTTTTCTTTTAAATGTTTGAAGGCTACATCCCTCATTTATTTTTAAAGCTTAAAAAACTGAACACTTTTAGGACTTATTTGTAAAAGTAATTATTTTAAATGAATAACTAATAATATTGAAGCATTCAAACCCAAATTATGAGATACTCTTAGTATCACTTTTTTACTATTTTTTATGGTTACATTTTTTTTAACGCAATAGAAAAAATTTGTCATCTAAGAAATATTTAGTTAAACAATTTTTTTTTCAAAATTATTTCTTTAACTTTTAGCGTGTTTGACTGTTTATTCGAAAGCTGTGTAACCGTAAGTAGAGAATGAAAAATCTCAACTGAGTGGCATAGCCAGGTAATTTATTGATTTACACAACCTTTGCAAACACCTTTCATGAAATTTTTAAAAGCTCTAGCAAGCAAAGTCTGCCATTTGAAATACTTTTCAGAGGTTTAAGATTTTTCAATTAGAAATGGTTATAACTTTTTCCATGAAATGCTCAGCTGTTATCATTTTAGCGAAAAATGAATCCTAAGAATAATCAAAACCAAAATTCGTAGACCAACTTCATTTCAAGCTTATTTGAATATTATGGATGATTTAATGTGCAAAAATTTCTTCTTCCATACAAATTTCCATACAAAATTGAAACGCGGTCTGCGCTACAGCTGTAGGTTGATAGACAAACAGTTTTGTGGAAGGCGTCCACATCAAAGAAAAACAGATAAAGCCTTCATAATTTTGGAAATTATCTAATTGAATTCATTGATCAGGGTTGATCAAGAAACCCAACGATTTAAAGCTTCGAGACTATGTTAAATCATAATACTCGATACTTTTGGACATTTTCATATACAAATGCCTGATGAAAGAGATGTTTTTGAATTCAAAGCTCCACTTTAGTGTCTAATTAACCTTAATATTTGAGGATTCTTCAATTGGTTTCAAAGGTTCGACTAACTTTTCAAAATTTGAACACTATTACAAAATTATTAATTTTATCTTACTATTAACTTTCGCTTTTTACTCAAATTCATGAAAATGTTGTAACATCGATTATGAAAATTGATTTTTATCAAGTCAATTGTAAAATTTACCAACTTTGCAAATGATTGACATGACTTTTCAATGAAAACCGTAAAAACAGCATCACAGAAAACCGACACAGAACTTTTGGGTCAAATCACAGAATAATAGAATTTTTTTTTCGGCAACCTCGCCGCTTCATTCATTCACTTTTCGAAGACGTAAACAAAATTTGTCAATCGACATTTCAAAACTTTCTACTGAGTGACTTCAACCAAAGTCAGCGACGAACCCGATTATCTAGTAATTGTTCTCACTCGCACCTCTAGGAAGATCACTTCTTACACTTGAAATAAAACCGCGAAAATCACTAATCGTAGGTACTTACCGGTTTGTTTGAGAAGTTCTGTAGAAATTCCTTAAGAAAAAGTGACTGGAAAACCACCAAAATGTACCGCGACTGGTTAAGTGTCTGTACTAAACTCTGTCAGGCGACAAACTGTGATTATCACCAAGATCCCCCATGGATTTATATATGAAGGAAAATCGTCGGCAGTTTCCCACGGAAACCTTCCTCGTACCTTATCGTACTCACCGCTCTCATAATATCAGTCCAAGAGTCCTATTTCTCTCTTTCTTGGCAGCTCAGACTTGATAAGTCATCATCTGTGTTCTTCACCCCCTTGATCAGCTTTCAGTATGTACTAACTGGAGGGGTTTGTTGTCTGATGCCGGTTCAAGTTACTTTTTTGTTCCTTCCTTCAACAACCTCCCAACGTGCATCTCTCTCGCTCTCAGCTTCTCCAACATTCTCCAACAATCGGCACGGCGTTAAAACAAAACAACATGTCGCAAAGTTCAAACAAATCGCCACCAGGCTGAGCAAATCCGCGATGCGAGAGCAAAGATCTCGTCGAGAACATGCTTGTTAACGATCATTGACCAAAGCACCGTCATCAACACGAGATGGGCGAGTCAGCTAGCCTAGCAGCAGGCCATTAAATTGGGCTGTCAATTTGTAGTTTTTCGCGGTTAATTTCTCGGTGAGAACAAAAAAACGACGAATTAAATTCGTGAATACCCGCATTTCAGCAGAAATTCGTCGCCACGCGTTTGGTGAGAGTTCGCTTATAGGGTTTGCCCTAATTAACCCACTATTTTCTAACTAAACCGGACCACCCCTCGGCAGGTTTTACGTATGGGGCTGATGACGTTGATCAGTGCGTATTCAAATTTACATAGTTTTCAGTATCTACGTTCATTGAGGAAAATGTAATGATTCATAGTGGAAAACCAATTAATATATTCCAGATCCGCATAAGCAAGGGAAGGTTTTTCATAATCGGTGGGATGCCAAAGTTAATTTTCACTGGAGGAGTGGAGTGATTTAATCCCCTTATTTATCATATTTTAAGGATTCTTTTTTGTATTTTTTTAATAGTTGAAATAGACTTCATTCCTTATTTGGGAGACCTTAAAATATGACGTTTTGAATGTCACACCATTCTCCAACGATTGACATGGAATAAATGCTACTGTTATAGTTTCATTTTGTTTCATTTTATTTTTGCCTCATTTAAACCATTTTGAAATTTGAAGCAAAACAAAACAATTGAAAACAAAACTGGAGATTCACGTTGTTTATTTTGTTTGAAACTCTTTGTTGAAACTTTTGTTTGAAACTATAATTCAAAGGTCTTTACATCAATGCTGTTTTTTTTTCAAATTTCAATCTTTTCTAGCATCAAGTTTAAAATTGATTTCGGCAGCAGCGCCGTCTCGAGAATGTTCTGAATTGAATCATGGCTATGGTTGTATATATGGGTCGAAGTTAAATGGGCGGGAACCTTTTTCCAATGAACGCGTTTTTTAAACCATTGTACAATGGGGAGTGTAAAAAAAGTGTAAAATTGCGAAGCAATTCAATATCTTACCCACCTAAGGCTATGATCCTTTTTTTTTTTCTTGTAGGGGAGAGCCCACTGCGACCAGTAGTTGATATATTGTGGTATTTACCCCGCGTTACTATATGCTTTCAGGTTCACCTGCACTATTGATTGAAGTGACAGTTGATTGCTGACTAAGCATTTTATCCCAATCGGGTATGATATCAAAGATGTATGTTATAACCTTCTTAGGGCTGATATGCAACCCCAAGTAACAATTTGAGTTTTATAAAAATCTGGAAGAGCGCCTCAAAACTTCGTTATAAAGCCACGTTTAGTTATATAAACCCCATTAAAATATCTTTAAAACACTTATAAGTGTAAAAAGGACCACCTACAGGAGGTTCTGGAGAAAGCATTACAAGAACCTTATACAACCTTCAGAGTTTCGTCAAGTTTTAGTTTGAGCGAAAAGTTTTCTGCGTGAATGTTTATTTTCCGAACAGTGGTTTCAAAATTGAATCGATCAAGAAAAAAATATGTTTATTGATTGACAAACAAAAAGAACACGATTCTACTCGGGAAAAAATCAACAAACGTAAATCTTCGGTCGGTGTATCTGCCAAAAAATTATTATTAATAGCTTAGTACTGGAAAAAGTCTTGCGCTTCAAAATTTGTTGAGTAATTTTTCGTAAAACAGTCAAATGAAACGCTCCCCCTTTTAATATAGCAAAATAAATTAGTTGACACATAAATTTTTACTTTTCGGTCAATCTGTTTTGTGTAAATTTTCTTGTTCAATTCGTACGTCTCGGTGGTCGAGTGGTTAGCGTGGTAAGACGGTAATCGCTGGTCCACTGATGGCATGGGTTCGATTCCCATCTCGGTACTGGGTGTTAAATGTTAATCTTAAGTTGTCCACGTCATTTATTCAGTCTGTAAAGCCTAAATCGGCTAAGACGGTGTATGTCTGTCTTTTAATTCCCTTTGGCTAGTATTTTACACAATATGATCTGAGAATAGCAATATTTCAAGCATTTTATGGAAAATATTGCTTAATTTTGTTTTATTTGTTAAGAATACAAAATTAAATTATTTGTAGCAAAATAGCGTTTTCCCCAAAACCAGTTCGTCCTATAGAAGTCATCTACTAATTCAGTTATTCTTTTAAAAAAAACATCATTTCGAAGTTTATTCATTTATTTACCACTTTTTTCAGTACATAACACCCTAACTATCATCACTTTTAAACGAATTATTGATCAATCTGACATAGAATTTAATCGTTGCTCTCTGGAGATCCATCATGACGGATTTGTTTGCCTTAGTTACGGTAATGTTCCGGTTATGCGAATTCCACAATTCCGACAGCCAACACGGTACTCAACTGGAGGTACAACAACAAGTATTGCTCCAAAAAACTTTTCTCCCGTGGCGGCATACGGTGAGCATCCGGATATTGGTTGTGATTTGACCGGAACACTATCGCCGAATTACGCTGCGCAGGTTAGACAGGACGCCATTCATCGTCATGTCCGTCATTTCTACGGAAGTTAAAATAATTATTTTACAGCAATTAAATGAAAATCGACAAAAAATTACCTTTTCAATGTTGCAGCGAATGAGACCAAGAAAACAAATTGATATTATAGTTGACATTTTGATTTGCCATCAGCGTTGCCACATACAAATTTGTATTTCCTTAGTCAAAAATCATTAAGAGGTTAAAAAATCTTTATTGAAATGTCTAATACAAATTTCGATTCGGAATGCTTAAAAAGGTTCGGAATAATTGATAAACGCATTGAATCAGCAATTGATGCAAAAGTAATTTACTTTTTATTTCCTACTATATTTACTAAAACATCTACAAACCATATATCTTTGTTTGTGGTTGTATTTCATCTTGCAAGTTTTAGTTAATATTCTCCGAGTAGCATCAAACTTTTTTTCCACAATTTTTGATAAACTAATGACATTCGAGAATTGCTTTCATTCCTAAATAGCCTTTAGTTGTCATGATGGACGACCAAATAAAACAAAATAAAATTGCTTTCATATTTACAGTGGTTAGACGGGTTTTGTTTTTGAAAAAACAGCTGACTCTATTCATTGAAATTAAGCTAGATCGGTTTTTACAGGCTAACTTGATTTACTTGATTCTTTATGTAAAATTTAGTCGCCTGTGTACCTAATAGCACACAAGCATAATCTGAAATAGCAAATAGTGGAAAACTGTCAGTGGCTATAACTCGGTATAAAAAAGTTTGAAAAATCTGTAATCTCTGGTATATGCAGATTTTTGGAACTAAAAATTTGAAAAAATATACATTACAGATAAATCTGTTTGTGTGGCAACGCTGCTGAACGTTACACAGCAAAAATTATTTCCTATAAATTTACGCAAATGTCATGTAACAAAAAGGATCAGGACATTTACCGTAATTTTACAGGTCGAAAAACAAATTACGTGACATTTAATTTTCAGTGTACAACTTTTTTACAGGACATTTGCTGTAATAATAAATGAATCTTCGTTAACTTTCAAGGAAAACAATTTAAAATTACAGGTTTTGTTAATAACGCGTTGATTTATTTTAAAGGTTGCAGTCTAAGTGACACGTAATAGTTAAAAACTTTTTCTGTGTATGTAATGTTATTCCTGAATAGGCTTTTTATTCGACCAAATTGCCTCGACGTTTAAAAGTGAACGAATCCAGGTTGTGTAAAAAGGTTTTGTAAATGCTGTATAGCTGTCTTCCAAACCGGAATATTTTAAGTCTTACGAGATGGTTGTGTAATGGTTCTGTACTTATCCTGAAGAAAATTTATATAATGATCTTCTACAAATACGCTTCTTAGCTATTAACACTTCCTCAAGGTACCTAGTTAAAAAACCGTACAATTAGCGTATAAAACCTTGAGGGATTTAAAATGTTACTTGAGAACCATATGTCTTGTGCGCTTATTAACTTTGCCCCAAGTACTCGCTCTCTCCTATTTAGGGTGCGCAGCAGTTGCATAGAAGATGCTCTGCAGTTTCATTTTCGAACCCGCAGAACCGACAGTCATCGTTTTGAATTATATTTATCCTTTTGAGATGCTGTTTTGTTGGACAATGTCCGGTCAAGAGACCTGTGTAAGTACTTAACTCGTGCTTACTTAAGTTCAACATGTTTTTGGAGAGTTGTCCGAATCTTCAACTCAAACGTCAAATCCGTATTGCTGTACGGGTGTAAAACTTGGTGCACATATGCGGTGAAACGCGAAAACTGCAAGTTTTTGTGAAACGCTGCCTGCGGAACATCATCCGCGCTTGGTGGCCTGGCAACTGGATCTCAAACGTGGAACTTCATCGCCGGTGTCACCAAAAAGCGCTGGACATCGAGATTCGAGAACGTAAGTGGAGATGGATTGGGCACACGCTGCGAAGAGATGAAAACGAGATTTGCAGAGAGGCGCTTGATTGGAATCCAGATGGGCGTCGAAGAAGAGGCAGGCCCAAAAGCTCGTGGCGGCGAAGTCTAGCCGCTGAAATCCGCACAGTTGACGAGAACCTTGGCTGGCAGCGAGTGAAGACGCTGGATCCGGATCGCCAGCAGTGGAGATCTTTTATCTCAGCCCTATGCGTCAGTCAATCGGCGCCGGACCCTTAGGTAGATAGGTAGGAGCTCTAGTAACGTAGCTATCACCGAAACAAAGTGTCCGGATACTAAATGATCATAGCTTTACATGAACCAAATCTATGAAAATATAGGGGGGGGGGGGGGTGATTTGCCAATGATTTTGGTTTTTATTATGTATTTTAGTCATTTCAATCAAATTCATTCGATTTTTTTTGTTGATTGCACTCATACACGATTTGTCAACAAGATCCAAAAGTTCAAGTGAACGAAAAAAGTGAAATAAAAATTTAAAAAATCATTTAAATCAGCTTGTCTATGGCCAATAGTTGCACGGGCAAAATTTACATCGTGCCTAATGTTGTCCGATTTTTTCCAATGGTTGAACATTTCAAAAACCTTCTCAAGGCTCAGCCACCATATGGTCAAAGAAGCTGATAATTCGTACGGAAGCTTATTATGAGAACTTCTAGTTATAGTGGAATCCAATTTAGAGACGGCTCCTTTTGAGGGGGGTCTTCCGTATACACCGTCCAATGCACAATGGGAAAATTCGGACCCAAAATCGAAAAAAAACACGAAGCCGCCGGTTTGAGAGTCTGGAGAGCATTTATCACACGTGGAATTTCCTCAGAAACTCAAATCTGTTGCTGAATTTAACCGGAGCCATCTAAGTGAACTGTTATTTGTCCTTATTTGCTCAGTATTGAGCTTTTTTCTTTATATGTCTTACCAACATAAAATTTTGTTTCGTTGAAAGGTTTTTAAAGCTTTTTTTTAAAGTACCCATTCACAGGTGAAAGGATAAAAAAACGCGATCTGTTTTGTCCCCCCTTTACCTCTATGAAGAAAATGTGATTTTATAAAATAATTACCGTAAAACGGGGTAACTTTGATCACCGGGGTAACTTTGACCATTAATAAATTTTTACACATTATCATCAATAACTTAGTCTATAGTTCGATTTCTTTTAAAACTGTTTTCAACGTTTGAAAGCCTATTAATTGAGTATCAAATAGATATAATAAGAGTTGTATTTGAAATTGTTTTCTGTTAGTAAAAATGTAATTTCAAAATATTAAAATATCTATTTTTTCCAAGGCTCGCAAACAAACAGCTCTCCTGATGATACCAAAATGTATTTAGAAGCAAACGGGTGGATGAATGTGAAAGAACAACTTTTATTCTTTTTAAATGTACAGTTATAGTGCTATTTTTATATTCATTTAATGATAAATTTTTGATTTTTATAAAGTAAGGACATTTTCCAAGAGTAAGCCCATATTGGACAAATGGATAGGAATCCTTTCAAATGATTAACTTTGAAGAAAAAATGAAAATGAAATTAGTTGGAGGGCCTAGGGGAATATGTGAATGTAAAATTTCATTTGTATTTTGAAGCTCAAACTATTTAGCAATTATTATAATTTTTGCCCCTGGATGTATGCAGCATAATTTTTTTTCGATTATTATTTTTTTTAAAAGACATCGTTAAAAAGCAAGGTAGAAGTGGTAAATTAGAATTTATAAGCAATTATGAAGGTGTTTTGTATCCTTTATGATCAAGAAAAACTCGTTAAATCCGTCAAAATGGAGGCTGATCAATGTTACCCCAAAGCATCAATTTCTGAACAGCGACGAAAGCGATTTTTAAATCAAATTTAAAGTAGTCTAATAAATTCCTCCAACCATGATTTACGTTCATATGAGTCCAGTACTGGTTTTAAAAATATGAAACATCCCACATTCCCCTTAACAGTAAAAATAATCGAAAAACATTGAAAAAAGTGATCAATATTACCCCGGATTACGGTACTTTAGGACTAACTTGGAAGTCGATCGATTTTTACATAATGAATATCAATTTAAAGCTTAAATATGATGGACTCAACCACACCCAATATTTTAGATGGTTTGTCTGATTTATCGAATATACCTTTTCAAAAATTTATTTATTTTGAATATCTTTTTGTGGAAATTGGGATTATTTTTACAAAATGTAACCTCTGTAACATGTAGAGATTTTATTTTTGTAGATTTTTTTAATAATGACAATAAAAGATGTAAAACTGGTATAAAACCTACATTTCGACCAATCAACCGTCAAAGTGGTTTCACACACAGTTTAAAAATATTTGAAAACACAATAGAAAAGTTGACGTAATTTGACAAACTTTGCGATTCGTAAAGTCTGCTTCATTCAATATTGGAACACAAACAATTGCGTGTAGTTCAGTCATTTATTAACGAATTCATGATTTGTTTTTCATACAAATGTAGCATTTTCTTTACTCTCTCATAAAAAAAAATTAAAAAAATTATTCATTGCTGTTTCGAAGAAATTCTCGTACTTTTCCCGTAATACGGCACATTAGGCGGCGCACACCCTTTTCGTCCACCGTTTTGGCGATTTGATTCCACCAGTTCTTCATTTGAGTCATGTTCCTAACAAGTTTTCCCTTTGCCTTAAGCCTCCGCTTCGTGATTGCCCAGTATTTCTCTATCGGCCGGAACAGGGGGCAGTTTGGGGGGTTGAGGTCCTTCGGTATTACGCTGACCCCGTTCGTTGCGTACCATTCCATAACCGTTTTGCTGTAATGGCAGCTTGCGAGGTCCGGCCAAAACATTACTGGACGGTCGTGGGCACGAATAAACGGCAGAATCCGTTTCTGTAGGCACTCTTTTTTGTAGACTTCTGATGTCATTGTCTTGTCAGTGAGAAAGACTTTGGTTTTCTGTCCACAACTGCATATCCCCTGCCAAATCATGTACTTGTGGGCGAATTTATCCGCAAACACGAACTTAAATTTTGCAGGTACATCCCCCCGAGCCGTCGCCAAATAAAATTTTTAACCTGGGATTTGCCCAAAGTCCGCCTTCACGTAGGTCTCATCGTCCATCAGAATACATCCGTCGAACTTGGTCA
Organism: Uranotaenia lowii; assembly: GCF_029784155.1. NCBI lineage: Eukaryota > Metazoa > Arthropoda > Insecta > Diptera > Culicidae > Uranotaenia > Uranotaenia lowii. Next base: position 34,191,547 of record NC_073692.1, read on the forward strand.
GCACTTGGTCGTACAGCTTTCGAGCACGGATTCTTGCCACATTGTTCTGCTTCAGCGTCCGATTTGGCTGTTTGCTGGCTCGGAATGACCTTATTCCTTCCCGGAGACGAATTCGTCGCACCGTACTGTGAGCGGCCTGGAACTTATTGGCCAAATCGCGGTCTGAAAGATTGGGATTCCTCTTGACGGCCTTGATGACTTTCCCACGCAGTTTCCGGTCGACAGTTCCACTCCGACGCTTCGAATGCGGCTTCCGAGCCGTCGTCAATGTTTCCTTGTACTGCTTGATAACACGCCATACGGTATTTCTGGGCATTTTAAGCTGTTTAGCTAGCTTCGATGCCGACAACAATGGATTTTCAAGAAAACTGTGCACAATTTGATCTCTCCGTTCGGCTTCCATGGCGGTTGTTTACAAAATGCTATCGTTTGGTGTTATGACATAAATACATGGTGAAAGGTAATGAATTTCCCGACACGTGGGTGAAAAAAGTTTCCAAATCCGTCCACTAGGAGCGCCACAATGAGCAAAAGAATTTGTTCCAATATTAAATGAAGCAGACTTTAGAATACCAAACACAGAATTTTTCCCGAGATAGCGAAGGTTTAATATTAAATTGACTTCAATGCTAAAATACATGCGCACCAACGGGCTATAATTCGATTATCCAAAGAGATACTAAGTAGCGGTCTTCGAAAAAATTAATCAGTAGGAAATTTTCTTAAAATATGTAACTTATAAATTGGCACAAAATCAATTAGATACAGAAATCAGACTTCAGTTCAAAGTTCGGCAAAAAATCATGGATGAATTATGAACTAAAACTAAAAATTCGACAATGAGCTCAAATCGATTCAGTCTATAGCATATTTCACATGCAACTGCTATCACATCTGTCGTCCTCTTTTACAGCTAAAGTCATATAAAATATTCTTTCCAAGTTTGTGTGCCAAATTTGAGATTATTTCAACGCTTATGTATGGTTTGCTATAAGTTTCGCTCGATGTTCTCCAGTTTGTGTCTAGTTTAGTTCATGGATTCTGCCAATATAAAATTATAAATTGTTTGTGCAGATTTCTTCGAAATGTCTTTTATTTCCAGTATTGTCCTTTAAATTTCGCCTCTTAACCTGGGTTAAATATTGGAAGCGTCGATCGTTGACCGCTCAAACACGCGTTTGATTAATTGAGGGGATTTTTCGGTTCACCCTTGGTTAAATTTCTTTAAATTCGAAGAAAAAAAAGAAAACTACCCACAACGATTAACAGATAAGCGTTAGAATAATAATATGCTAGGGAATTTAACTGCTCGTTTAAACATGTTAATTAAATTTGACGACCATTGTCTAAGCGAGATGGACTTGATCATCAAAGAACAAATCGTAAAAACATTTAATGAACTGAGTAAGACGTTGAGAGATGTCATGACGTTTTATTTGATGGAAAACATCATCCGTTTTTTTTCATCGGATTATAACAGTGGAAAATAACTGTTACCATTTTTCGAAAACGTTCCCAAGTTGAACCTAAACAAAATTTTCAATTATTAAGCTTATTGAGGCTAATTACGGTATAATAAGAGTCTTCCATTCATATCCTGTTGACGCCAGCGACCCGACACCAGTTGATTTGAATAATAACGATCAACCCAGATTATCACAAATTACTAGCTGTGGTAAGCTAAGTCGGAGTATGTTGATTGACACGAGCCGACAACGACTGGGTTCGAAATTTAAAAGTTCAATTAGGAAGGAAGGATGCTAGAGAAAACTTATCAAATTTTCAAAGATTTTCTAAATCAAAAAAAAAAATCAAAACTTCCGATTTCTTTAAAGACATTTGTCTGTTACAATTTTCCAATCAGTTCAAATTAATCATCTCTGCGGCACAGCTTCTTTGTTCCTTGAGTTTAATTGGTAACGTTCCGGATTGGTGCCACCGCAAGTTCGAGTGTTCAACGCTTGAATTGGTCCGATATCATTCTGACCTTCGTCGTTGGTTCCGTTTTGCCACCTTCCGTCTAGCTTACGCTAGGTTTTTCTGTGTTTATCAGACTTACTTAGTAGCATCTCAGTATGATTAAGGTCTAACTAACGACAATTGCATCAATACAATTGCGCTTTTATACACTCGTCAGTGGATTGTAGCCTGATTTAAATATCTCGGACTGCACAACATTAATTTAAAATCTCTCTTTTGCATATTGGGGGTGAATAAACTTTCTATCGATCATCTGAACTTCATTTTGCGTATGATCAACAGTGTTGTTGATATTAGTGTCTTTCGTGATAGAAAAAAGTATAAAAAACGCATTTTTTTTTGGAAAATTTTGTTTCAGCGGAAGTTTTAGACAAGACGGTAATATTTAAAAATTCTGATTTTCTATTGGCCTTAACTTTCAATGCTTAGCAAAGATTTCAAGCGGTTTTTTTTATTAAAATCGGTTGTAAATTGAAGAGGTTAGGGTTACTTTATCGTAACAGTAATTTTTGCATTTTTTTTTTTTTTCATATTTTAACGAACCGATATGTTCTGATCATAGCATGGGAAGAATCAAACATGGTAAATTTCACTCGCTTCAAGTCAAAATAAATTATTAGTTTACCAGAAGATGACATACCAAATTTCAGAAATATCTTTCCATATGAGGAGAGGTTGCTTGAGTCTCAAACATGAATAGGATTATAAGATATTTTGCTAGGGATTTTTACCGCAAATTTTGTCTAACACGCAATGAGTATTTTTTACGCACTGCGTTTTATACGCGAATTTTCAGCCAAAATACAATTTTTAAACCGAAATAAATTTTTTGTTTCATGTCCAATCGTGTGGCAGTCTTTAATTGATTTTTTTTTTTTCATTTTTGTCATTATTGTCATTTTTGTCATTTTTGTCATTTTTGTCATTTTTGTCATTTTTGTCATTTTTGTCATTTTTGTCATTTTTGTCATTTTTGTCATTTTTGTCATTTTTGTCATTTTTGTCATTTTTGTCATTTTTGTCATTTTTGTCATTTTTGTCATTTTTGTCATTTTTGTCATTTTTGTCATTTTTGTCATTTTTGTCATTTTTGTCATTTTTGTCATTTTTGTCATTTTTGTCATTTTTGTCATTTTTGTCATTTTTGTCATTTTTGTCATTTTTGTCATTTTTGTCATTTTTGTCATTTTTGTCATTTTTGTCATTTTTGTCATTTTTGTCATTTTTGTCATTTTTGTCATTTTTGTCATTTTTGTCATTTTTGTCATTTTTGTCATTTTTGTCATTTTTGTCATTTTTGTCATTTTTGTAATTTTTGTAATTTTTGTTATTTTTGTCATTTTTGTCATTTTTGTCATTTTTGTCATTTTTGTCATTTTTGTCATTTTTGTCATTTTTGTCATTTTTGTCATTTTTGTCATTTTTGTCATTTTTGTCATTTTTGTCATTTTTGTCATTTTTGTCATTTTTGTCATTTTTGTCATTTTTGTCATTTTTGTCATTTTTGTCATTTTTGTCATTTTTGTCATTTTTGTCATTTTTGTCATTTTTGTCATTTTTGTCATTTTTGTCATTTTTGTCATTTTTGTCATTTTTGTCATTTTTGTCATTTTTGTCATTTTTGTCATTTTTGTCTTTTTTGTCATTTTTGTCATTTTTGTCATTTTTGTCATTTTTGTCATTTTTGTCATTTTTGTCATTTTTGTCATTTTTGTAATTTTTGTCATTTTTGTCATTTTTGTCATTTTTGTCATTTTTGTCATTTTTGTCATTTTTGTCATTTTTGTCATTTTTGTCATTTTTGTCATTTTTGTCATTTTTGTCATTTTTGTCATTTTTGTCATTTTTGTCATTTTTGTCATTTTTGTCATTTTTGTCATTTTTGTCATTTTTGTCATTTTTGTCATTTTTGTCATTTTTGTCATTTTTGTCATTTTTGTCATTTTTGTCATTTTTGTCATTTTTGTCATTTTTGTCATTTTTGTCATTTTTGTCATTTTTGTCATTTTTGTCATTTTTGTCATTTTTGTCATTTTTGTCATTTTTGTCATTTTTGTCATTTTTGTCATTTTTGTCATTTTTGTCATTTTTGTAATTTTTGTCATTTTTGTCATTTTTGTCATTTTTGTCATTTTTGTCATTTTTGTCATTTTTGTCATTTTTGTCATTTTTGTCATTTTTGTCATTTTTGTCATTTTTGTCATTTTTGTCATTTTTGTCATTTTTGTCATTTTTGTCATTTTTGTCATTTTTGTCATTTTTGTCATTTTTGTCATTTTTGTCATTTTTGTCATTTTTGTCATTTTTGTCATTTTTGTCATTTTTGTCATTTTTGTCATTTTTGTCATTTTTGTCATTTTTGTCATTTTTGTCATTTTTGTCATTTTTGTCATTTCTGTCATTTCTGCCATTTTTGTCATTTTTGTCATTTTTGTCATTTTTGTCATTTTTGTCATTTTTGTCATTTTTGTCATTTTTGTCATTTTTGTCATTTTTGTCATTTTTGTCATTTTTGTCATTTTTGTCATTTTTGTCATTTTTGTCATTTTTGTCATTTTTGTCATTTTTGTCATTTTTGTCATTTTTGTCATTTTTGTCATTTTTGTCATTTTTGTCATTTTTGTCATTTTTGTCATTTTTGTCATTTTTGTCATTTTTGTCATTTTTGTCATTTTTGTCATTTTTGTCATTTTTGTCATTTTTGTCATTTTTGTCATTTTTGTCATTTTTGTCATTTTTGTCATTTTTGTCATTTTTGTCATTTTTGTCATTTTTGTCATTTTTGTCATTTTTGTCATTTTTGTCATTTTTGTCATTTTTGTCATTTTTGTCATTTTTGTCATTTTTGTCATTTTTGTCATTTTTGTCATTTTTGTCATTTTGTCATTTTTGTCATTTTTGTCATTTTTGTCATTTTTGTCATTTTTGTCATTTTTGTCATTTTTGTCATTTTTGTCATTTTTGTCATTTTTGTCATTTTTGTCATTTTTGTCATTTTTGTCATTTTTGTCATTTTTGTCATTTTTGTCATTTTTGTCATTTTTGTCATTTTTGTCATTTTTGTCATTTTTGTCATTTTTGTCATTTTTGTCATTTTTGTCATTTTTGTCATTTTTGTCATTTTTGTCATTTTTGTCATTTTTGTCATTTTTGTCATTTTTGTCATTTTTGTCATTTTTGTCATTTTTGTCATTTTTGTCATTTTTGTCATTTTTGTCATTTTTGTCATTTTTGTCATTTTTGTCATTTTTGTCATTTTTGTCATTTTTGTCATTTTTGTCATTTTTGTCATTTTTGTCATTTTTGTCATTTTTGTCATTTTTGTCATTTTTGTCATTTTTGTCATTTTTGTCATTTTTGTCATTTTTGTCATTTTTGTCATTTTTGTCATTTTTGTCATTTTTTGTCATTTTTGTCATTTTTGTCATTTTTGTCATTTTTGTCATTTTTGTCATTTTTGTCATTTTTGTCATTTTTGTCATTTTGTCTGTCCATTTTTGTCATTTTTGTCATTTTTGTCATTTTTGTCATTTTTGTCATTTTTGTCATTTTTGTCATTTTTGTCATTTTTGTCATTTTTGTCATTTTTGTCATTTTTGTCATTTTTGTCATTTTTGTCATTTTTGTCATTTTTGTCATTTTTGTCATTTTTGTCATTTTTGTCATTTTTGTCATTTTTGTCATTTTTGTCATTTTTGTCATTTTTGTCATTTTTGTCATTTTTGTCATTTTTGTCATTTTTGTCATTTTTGTCATTTTTGTCATTTTTGTCATTTTTGTCATTTTTGTCATTTTTGTCATTTTTGTCATTTTTGTCATTTTTGTCATTTTTGTCATTTTTGTCATTTTTGTCATTTTTGTCATTTTTGTCATTTTTGTCATTTTTGTCATTTTTGTCATTTTTGTCATTTTTGTCATTTTTGTCATTTTTGTCATTTTTGTCATTTTTGTCATTTTTGTCATTTTTGTCATTTTTGTCATTTTTGTCATTTTTGTCATTTTTGTCATTTTTGTCATTTTTGTCATTTTTGTCATTTTTGTCATTTTTGTCATTTTTGTCATTTTTGTCATTTTTGTCATTTTTGTCATTTTTGTCATTTTTGTCATTTTTGTCATTTTGTCATTTTTGTCATTTTTGTCATTTTTGTCATTTTTGTCATTTTTGTCATTTTTGTCATTTTTGTCATTTTTGTCATTTTTGTCATTTTTGTCATTTTTGTCATTTTTGTCATTTTTGTCATTTTGTCATTTTTGTCATTTTTGTCATTTTTGTCATTTCTGTCATTTCTGTCATTTCTGTCATTTTGTCATTTTTGTCATTTTTGTCATTTTTGTCTTTTTGTCATTTTTGTCATTTTTGTCATTTTTGTCATTTTTGTCATTTTTGTCATTTTTGTCATTTTTGTCATTTTTGTCATTTTTGTCATTTTTGTCATTTTTGTCATTTTTGTCATTTTTGTCATTTTTGTCATTTTTGTCATTTTTGTCATTTTGTCATTTTTGTCATTTTGTCATTTTTGTCATTTTTGTCATTTCTGTCATTTCTGTCATTTCTGTCATTTTTGTCATTTTTGTCATTTTTGTCATTTTTGTCATTTTTGTCATTTTTGTCATTTTTGTCATTTTTGTCATTTTTGTCATTTTTGTCATTTTTGTCATTTTTGTCATTTTTGTCATTTTTGTCATTTTTGTCATTTTTGTCATTTTTGTCATTTTTGTCATTTTTGTCATTTTTGTCATTTTTGTCATTTTTGTCATTTTTGTCATTTTTGTCATTTTTGTCATTTTTGTCATTTTTGTCATTTTTGTCATTTTTGTCATTTTTGTCATTTTTGTCATTTTTGTCATTTTTGTCATTTTTGTCATTTTTGTCATTTTTGTCATTTTTGTCATTTTTGTCATTTTTGTCATTTTTGTCATTTTTGTCATTTTTGTCATTTTTGTCATTTTTGTCATTTTTGTCATTTTTGTCATTTTTGTCATTTTTGTCATTTTTGTCATTTTTGTCATTTTTGTCATTTTTGTCATTTTTGTCATTTTTGTCATTTTTGTCATTTTTGTCATTTTTGTCATTTTTGTCATTTTTGTCATTTTTGTCATTTTTGTCATTTTTGTCATTTTTGTCATTTTTGTCATTTTTGTCATTTTTGTCATTTTTGTCATTTTTGTCATTTTTGTCATTTTTGTCATTTTTGTCATTTTTGTCATTTTTGTCATTTTTGTCATTTTTGTCATTTTTGTCATTTTTGTCATTTTTGTCATTTTTGTCATTTCTGTCATTTCTGTCATTTTTGTCATTTTTGTCATTTTTGTCGTTTTTGTCATTTTTGTCATTTTTGTCATTTTTGTCATTTTTGTCATTTTTGTCATTTTTGTCATTTTTGTCATTTTTGTCATTTTTGTCATTTTTGTCATTTTTGTCATTTTTGTCATTTTTGTCATTTTTGTCATTTTTGTCATTTTTGTCATTTTTGTCATTTTTGTCATTTTTGTCATTTTTGTCATTTTTGTCATTTTTGTCATTTTTGTCATTTTTGTCATTTTTGTCATTTTTGTCATTTCTGTCATTTTTGTCATTTTTGTCATTTTTGTCATTTTTGTCATTTTTGTCATTTTTGTCATTTTTGTCATTTTTGTCATTTTTGTCATTTATGTCATTTTTGTCATTTATGTCATTTTTGTCATTTTTGTCATTTTTGTCATTTTTGTCATTTTTGTCATTTTTGTCATTTTTGTCATTTTTGTCATTTTTGTCATTTTTGTCATTTTTGTCATTTTTGTCATTTTTGTCATTTTTGTCATTTTTGTCATTTTTGTCATTTTTGTCATTTTTGTCATTTTTGTCATTTTTGTCATTTTTGTCATTTTTGTCATTTTTGTCATTTTTGTCATTTTTGTCATTTTTGTCATTTTTGTCATTTTTGTCATTTTTGTCATTTTTGTCATTTTTGTCATTTTTGTCATTTTTGTCATTTTTGTCATTTTTGTCATTTTTGTCATTTTTGTCATTTTTGTCATTTTTGTCATTTTTGTCATTTTTGTCATTTTTGTCATTTTTGTCATTTTTGTCATTTTTGTCATATTTGTCATTTTTGTCTTTTTTGTCATTTTTGTCATTTTTGTCATTTTTGTCATTTTTGTCATTTTTGTCATTTTTGTCATTTTTGTCATTTTTGTCATTTTTGTCATTTTTGTCGTTTTTGTCATTTTTGTCATTTTTGTCATTTTTGTTATTTTTGTTCAGTTTGCTCCAAATTTTTGAACACGAAGTTTTCTATATCACTTAAGATATTTTTACATTTTTCCATTATACATATTCTTTTATTCTACGTATTGCAGAAATCTTGATCAGGAAGAACGTCATATTTTGATTTTGGAATCTGTGCTTTTGGCAAGATTGTTCATTTTCAGTTCAGAAGCAATTCAATAAAAAATGGAACTCAAAACACGTATTCGTTGAGTTAAGCAGCTTGTGAACCCGTAAAACCGTAAAAAATACGCTACGCTTGTCCAGAACTTGATCGTTGACGCATATTGTCCGTTAAGCTCCATTATGGAAAATATATCCCATAAAATTAATAGAAAAAAATCTTCCATATTCATTAAGTGCAACTATCCGGTTAGTTCTTACGATAATTTACCAGAGCAAAGCACATCGTTCCGACTAGAACAACAAGCTCCAGTATTCTTCCGTTTTTCCCATGAATGGAGGAGGTGATGGCTAAAGTATAGCACCACTCTTGTTGAATCGACTTTAATTTATGGATGTCATTAGTCATTCCACTGAGAAAACAGTTGCCGCGAGCCTGTCCGCAGCTTATTCAATGTATGCAAATCTATGGCTGCGGTTTCGAGAATTGACGGATGATTACCGTTCAGATCTCATTGAACTTTCTTCTGACTCGGTTACAAGATCAAAGGTTACAGATCTGTTTCCTGGAAATGAAGCACGGGCACAAAGGCCGTTCTGCCTTGTCGG
>NC_073692.1:34201005-34296005 GCF_029784155.1 Uranotaenia lowii
CGAACGGAAGCAAATCCGTACCGGAAGCTGGAGACTGTGAGGTCCATAACAGAACCGAGCCGGCTTCGAAAAAAGCCCTGAAAGATAATAATCTTCGGTAACGATCGCCCCCAAGGAACTGCAACTGACAACCAAAGAGAAGGAAGCCTTTTAATATCGCCCGTCACTTGCAGACACCGTAAAGTTATTGATTTATTGTGATTAAATCGTTCCAATTATTACATTGATCGATATGAATAAAAAGTTAAATGTTGAAAACATTTTTTTTTTGAAGAAATTCCTTCCAACTCTACTTTTGCAGTGAAATTTCCAAAATGTATGGGCATCCCCATGTCAAAATATACAGAATTGACTAACTGGCTGAAAGCTTTCGAATGTATAAAAGCTTTTTGCTCACGCTCTGCGTAAAGCGCCCAAACTTAAAACTAAGTGGAGACACTTTTCTCGAATCTGTATGGATTTTTATACAGAACAGAGTAACTTTGTTTACCGTGTGAGTAACCGCCACTCTGAACTGAGTAGCTGAAAGTTAGCGAGTTCGGAGCGAGTTTTGAGAGAGAATTTCATTCAAAAAAAAAAAATCAAAACATTAATTTGTCGCCAGCCCGACGAACCAGACTGGGAAAAGACGCATCGCAAACGCCATCAACAATTGCAGTGGATTGCATTATTATATTTGTTACACGTCGATTGCATTACAAAATAAACACTCCAGGGAATTAGTTTTCGTTGGAAATACTCTGGGCAAATTGTGGATACATTTTTTTTTGGATAGTTTTGACTTCGTTTTCGTGCAAAATTTATATAGAACAGAGTGTAATCAAATTACGTATTTCGATTGCTTTGTCATTGTGTACAGTGAAAGTTGATAGTCCTGAGAAAAAATTACTGCAAGCTCTGAACTAGGAAGTGCCAAGCCAAAAACAACATTAACGATGTTTGACCCCTTTAAATAATATTTTTTTAAACGTTTGGGTCGAAGAAGGTTGAATAAAGTTATTCCAAGAAAAGAATCCCTTTCGATTTCGGAAAATGTGTACCGATGGAATCCGAGGGTTTTGTGCCCAGTGGCGGGCCTGGATCCTACCACTGCTGGTCCTGGTCTATGCGTTGTTTGTGATCATCGTCGTTCCCCTGTTAATTGTTAACTCTGTCAAGGATGGCTTCACACGGAAGGATCAGTTGATTCTGATCGGAGGATTGTTCGTCATATCGGCGCTTCCCGTTTCGATCTGGCAAATTACACAACATATTGTGCATTTCACTAAGCCAATATTGCAGAAACACATTATCAGGTGAGTTAGCGACTAAGATAGCGTTTACGATAGGTAAAGTAAGGTTTAATTTTACAGCCGGTATGTCCGTGCCAAAAAATCTCGATTCGCCTTGTTTCAACATTCATTTGAAGTTAAACTTAAAAAACAGAGAACTTAAAATAAGAAAAAACATTAAATTTCGATGTTTCCTGATGGGCAGATTAATTTAGGATATTCTTTTGAAGTTTCTAAATCATCAAATCATCTAAATTCGTTCTAAACTCATTCGCCATATGCATATTTTAAATTAAAGTGTCCCAAATTTTTAACACCGTCTTAGTTAGTTGGATGAATCATTCATGGGTACCTATAGCGAAAAAAGAAAAAAATGCAAAATTGAATTGTTGCTGAAGCGTAAATCTGTTTCAAAAACTTCGCTCAGAACAAACACACCAGAAAACTGATAAGGCTTCAGGCTTCAAAATACCGTACACAATCCAAACTTTGCTCAGAGTTGAATATTTCTGTTCTAGAAGTCAACTTTCTAATCTAAGAACTTTCAGTCACATTTGAACATGGGGACTATGTTTGGAGTTCTGATAACTTGAGGTGGTCGATAAAATTAGCACCAAAGTAGAACAGTAACTGACCAACGACCATCCAGTTGCTTACTGTTGGAGTTGCAATCAAGCAGGTCAGGTAGGCAGCTTATACGGTAAATTTGACTCAGTTTTCAATTTCAATTGATCGATTCGTATACAATTAATTAACGATCTCGTCGCCTCGTTCAAGTTTGTAATATAAGTAAATATATCAGTCCACTTCAATTGGCGCCTTCGTTTTCATTGCTGGGGCTGCCCAGAATAGATCCTTATCAATCTTAGCTGGTTAAACATTGTCTTGTCTTGGCCACTGATTGTTCTACGATCTTTTCTTTTTTGTTTATTACTTGAGTTATGTGGCCTTTCGAAGGTTATTTCTGAGATAAATATTGATTTGCTAAATAGTATGGTAAATGAATAGTTTACGAATGACTTGAGAATGTTCGCACTCTGAGGGAAATGCTCACATTTTGCGCTTGCCCCTAACAATTCGTAAAGTTTGAGTGAGTATGATTCTTAGACACTATGATAAGTATTAAAATTGGAGAGAATTGAAATCAGACAAGTAGTTTGTCTATATCGATTTCTCCAATTGGGCCCTCTGACATGGTCCAACCCCGAACTGCCGTGAAGCTTTCCTTTGAGGATCATCTTCGCGTTGGTGCGCTACACGGTAATACTCAGAGACGATTCCATTCTCAGCATGTACCCTTATCTGATCTCGTCCCCACACTTTGACTACACTGGTATGACTTTTTGGAGGGTACATTTTGATAAATTCATGGCAAGATAGATGGCTATCCGTCGACATTGCCAAAGACCAGTCAGCCTATATGCAAGTTTGGCATAGAACTACCCTATAGAGAAAAAAATGCAGCTTTCCTGCCTATTTGGTGCGTCTGTATCGATTTTTCAATAATTTCAGAAGTAATTTTCCAACTGGGGTAACACTCTTCCAAAAGCGATAATCGCTCACTCTGCTATTGACATTGAGTACCGCTAGGAAGCGTATCGAATTTCGCTTAAGCCTCGCCTACACTAGGCAACTTGAACTGCGATTTCGGTTGCTGAGACTTTTTTTGTTTACATTTTGGTTGCTGAAAGGTTTATATGGTTTATAGCACGCGCGCGGACGTTACGTCTCCGATAATTGCATCAGAGAAGATCAAATCTTATCCCCGCATATTGATTTGTAGGGAACGGCGTCACCACAATAGATTTATCCTACCATGCAAGCTAAGTATCCCCGAGATACCCAACGCAAAAAAATCATTACTTAACGGTGTAGTTGTAGAAGGATCGAACAACACTCTACTCGGCAGACTTCCACTCCAGACTTTATTTCGGTTGGCGATGACGACACCCACAAATCAGACTCTACTCTGATAATGAACTTCCTTGGAGGTGGAATTATTGGTGTAAGATTCTATGTCGGACCTAGTTTCTAGTTTCCTATTCCCCTCCCATTCTCATCCCTTGGGGGTAATATGCCCCATCTACAAGAAGGGCGACAAATTGGACTGTGAGAACTACCGAGCGATCACTGTCCTCAATGCCGCCTACAAAGTATTGTCCCGAATCCTACTCCGCCGCCTAACGCTACAAGCAAACAGATTCGTTAGAAGTCATCAGGTCGGCTTCATGGAGGGACGGTCTACGACGGACCAGATATTCACATTACAAATCCTCCAAAAATGCCGTGAACACCAAGTCCCTACGCACCATCTATTCATCGACTTCAAAGCCGCATACGACACGATCGACCGTAACGAGCTATGGAAAACCATGGACGAGAACGGCTTTTCCGGGATGCTGATCAGACTGATCAAGGCGACGATGGATGGAACGCAGTGCTGTGTGCGGATTTCGGGTGAATTGTCGAGTTCATTCGAATCGCGCAGGGGGCTTCGACAAGGTGATGGTCTATCCTGCATGATGTTCAACGTGGCGCTAGAAGGTGTTATTCGACGAACGGTGGGCGAAATGCGGGGCACGATTTTCAACAGATCCAGTCAACTTATCTGCTTTGCCGATGACATTGATATAATCAGCAGATCATCTGCGGCGGTGGAGGAGATCTACCGCAAACTGAAACGCGAAGCAGGAAGGATTGGGTTTATGATTAATACCTCCAAGACGAAGTACATGCTGACCTGCGGATCCGAGACCGACCGTACCCGCTTGTCCAGTAATAACAAGGTCACGATCGACGGCGACGAGCTGGAGATAGTCGAAGACTTTGTCTATCTCGGCTCACTGGTGACCGCAGACAATGACATCAGCCGTGAGATCCGGCGGCGAATTATCAGCGGAAGTCGTGCCTACTATGGACTCCACAAGCAACTGCGGTCGAGAAGACTTAGCCCTCGCACGAAGTATAACCTGTATATGACGCTCATTAGGCCGGCTGTTCTCTACGGGCACGAGACATGGATATTGCTCGAGGAGGACCTGCGTACACTCGAAGTATTCGAGCGACGAGTGTTAAGAACCATCTTTGGCGGCGTACAGGAAGACGGAGTGTGGAGACGAAGGATGAACCACGAGCTCGCGCGACTCTACGGCGAATATAGTATCCACAAGGTGGTGAAGGCTGGCCGGATACGCTGGGCGGGACACGTTGCGAGAATGCCGGACGACCGTTCTGCAAAACAGGTGTTCGCTACGAATCCGGTAGGAACAAGACAAGCGGGGCCGCAACGAGCGAGGTGGTTAGACCAAATGGAGCGTGATCTGGCGAACGTGAGGTGCCCGAGAAATTGGAGAACGGTTGCCATGGACAGAGTGAATTTTAGGAATTATGTTCGTCAAGTTATGTCGTGAGACGGAATACTATGTAAATAAAATAAATAGTTGTTTATACATGATAAACAAACATCATGCGTGTGTTGCTTTTCTTCTCATCGATTGCGTGGATGAGACGAATCTCAACACTCCTCTTCAACACACGCATTCCGCAGTCTTCTGACTGCATCCGGCGGCTCCTCCTGAAGATGGGGCTGCTCCTCTTCAACGCACGCTCCGATTCTGGCATTGACTTCCTTGCTCGAAGCTTACCCCTGCGCCTTGACGCCTTTCCTGAGGCCTGATGGCTCCTAGTAGATCCAGCCCGACGACATTCACTCCGGCACAACAACCTCCCAATAGCTCTGCACCCACGACCTTCCAGTGGTTCTGGTTTCTGGCCCGTTGTCCTTTCTTGGTTTCAACTCGTTGTCCTTCCTGGCTCAGGCGCTGGTTCTTCTTGCCGCTATTGATTCTGCTTCTCCTCCTTTCCACTAGAGCTGGGCCCATAACCTGTTGGAGAAAGCACTTGGGCAGTGGAAAGGAGAGACTTGTTCTGTTCTTGGTGGTAGAAACACTGATGAACTGATGTAACTTCCTAAGCAAATGAATGTTATCGCCCAGAGCTCTGGGCGACATCTAGCTCATCATTCCTGAACCATAGGCTCCTGTGTGACCATTTCCTATTTCACTAGCGCCATCACTACCAAGGGTATAATTATAAACTATTGAGATGATGGTTGATGGAAAGGGAGCTCAGTGTTATATCAGTATATCAGTGGTACTGGAATACTTTCTTAGTATTTGGTTTTATACTAAACAATCAGTTACATTTACTAATTGTTTACACGTGATAAACAAACAACGTGCGTGTATTGCTATTCATCTCATCGTTCGCTTCGATGAGACGAATCTCAACAGATAGTACAATCGTAGCTGGATTCGATGCTCCTTGGACATTCCCGGTAGCGTAAACGACGACTTCGGTAAACGCAACAGCTCCGGCAATGCCTTCTGAAATGCTGGAAATCCTGAACAATCCTTAAACTTAGCTGGTTTCATACAAAACGGGTTGATATGTGACTAGAAGCACAGCTAGAAGTACCACACCGTCTACAACCTACTCCATGCACCCTGCTGGTTGCTGATAGCTGATAGCGCTAACTGACAGAAGAACTAGTATCCATTGTGTGCTGCTGCTTCGTGGATCGACTCTAAGCCGAATGGGAGCCCTAAACAACGAACTCCGTATTGAGAGACTAACGGATTGCGTTGTTCGTTCTCTTGCGTTACCTCGTCAACCTAATTGAACTTCAGTAGGTCAACAAGTCAGTAACCACGGTATGTCGTCGGACAGGTGCATTGGAAGATCGTTGACTGCAGACCAGAGGCTTGGTTGCAGCTCATCGGTATCTTCGACAAAGTTACTCGACGCAAGGTGACATCATAATCTAACTTTTTACAGAAGCAAGATAGAGGTAAAGTTTGTTCTACGAAGTTGTTCGTTATATCGTCTACATTAAGTTTGTACAACATTGTTAAGCTCTATGTTGTTCACTCTCCTTGCAAAAATGATAATTAAAAGCATACTTGAAAAAAATACTTTGGTAAGGCGTCGAGGCAAAAGAAGAGTGTCGAATCCGAGCCAAACAAGATCGTCGGGCCAGAGCCACTGGGAAATCGCTGGACGGTGCCATGGAAGGTCGTCAAGTGATAAAGCAGATGGTGGTCATCGGACCAGGAGTCACTTGAAAAATTGACACAGCAGCTTATCGATACCTGAAACTTCATCGTCT
Organism: Uranotaenia lowii; assembly: GCF_029784155.1. Lineage (NCBI taxonomy): Eukaryota > Metazoa > Arthropoda > Insecta > Diptera > Culicidae > Uranotaenia > Uranotaenia lowii. The sequence continues at coordinate 34,207,444 of NC_073692.1, forward strand.
AGTCCCACTAGACTCGTCGGGTTTGTTACAGGGACGACATACATGCACCACTAATGGCAACAGGATGGCCCACCAAAGGATTTACGAGTGTACTCCAATTTTCTTCATATTTGATTTGCTAAAAGGTTATGGAAAGATGAATTCTTTTAAACGTACATTTACTAGATATACAGACGTTTCTGCTCTGGATCCCAGAGCTGAACCTTTAAAGTACTTTTAGAGGTTGACACAAAACCAATAACCGTTAAAAATATTTCTAACTTCAATACTTTTTGCTTCCTGCAGAATCCTCTGGATGGTTCCTATCTATGCTCTAAATGCGGTAAGTTACATATTGAAACAACTTCTAGCACAACGAAGATTTCAACTCCCAACTTTTCCCACATTCGTCCTCGGTGCCCTTCCAGTGGTTCTGCTTGCTGTTCCCGCAGCACGCCATATACATGGACAGTATCCGCGAGTGCTATGAGGCGTACGTGATCTACAACTTCATGAAGTATCTGCTCAATTATCTCAACCTGGAGATGGATCTGGAGCGAACGCTGGAGTTCAAACCTCCGGTGCGGCACGTTTTTCCGCTGTGCTGCCTGGAACCGTGGCCGACGGGACGGGAGTTCGTCCACAACTGCAAACACGGGATCCTGCAGTACACGGTGGTGCGACCGATAACCACTTTTGTGGCTTAGTAAGTGTGATAGACGGTAATTCGAGCTCTCTGATGGATATTAACGGTTTTTTTTTTAATTTCAGCATTTGTGAAGTGAACGGAGTCTATGGGGAAGGTATCTTGGAGACAGACGTCGCTTTCCCTTACATTGTCTTCATCAACAACTGCTCCCAGATCATTGCGATGTACTGCTTGGTTTTGTTCTATAAAGCGAATAAAGACGAACTGAAGCCTATGAAGCCGATACCTAAGTTCCTGTGTATAAAGGCTGTCGTTTTCTTTTCGTTTTTGTAAGAAACCGCATTTTAAATTTTTAACAAGTTCAATAAATCTGTTTTGTTTTCATAGCCAAGGAGTGCTGATCAACTTTCTGGTGTACTTCGGATTTATCAAGGATATCTTTCGGTCGGTTGGAAACGAGGATCCGCGATTGCTTTCGTCGAAGCTGCAAAATTTCCTCATCTGTATTGAGATGTTCCTGGCAGCGTTGGCTCATCATTATAGTTTCCCGCATAAACCGTACCAGCTCAATATTCCTATCAGTAGTTTGAGTGGTGGAATCGGTAGCAGTATCAACGGGAACAACAGTGGACCATGGTACAGCGCCTTTTTGAACATGCTGGACATTTCTGATGTCCATCAGGATGTCAGCGAGCACTTGGGTGTAGTAGGAAGTTCGCTGAGTCGGCGTTTGAGAGGACGAAACACTTATCAGATGCCGCGGGAAAACTGTGATATCGGGGGCGGCTCGGGATCTGAGAGAGAATATTTGGTTCAACCAACGGGAAGTACCGGTAGTTTGAGCTCTGGTCAATGCTACCAGAGTGGGTTGAATCGATCGGGGAACCAGATATACTCTAATGTGCCTAAGTCGGCGCAAAATCGATACGGAGCTCTGGACAGCGGTATAAGTATAGTTCGTCCGAAAACGGACAAACAAGCGAATGCTACCCATGAGGGCGCTCCAAAGGTTCCCAACATTTTTAATCAATTTCCAAGCTCTAAGAACCTCAACCTGGTTCTGGCCAAAAGCCCTAGCTTTGATAATCTCAATTCCATAAAAAGCGAAACTGCCAGTACCAGCAGTTCTAATCAGAAAAGATCCGACGAACGAACGACTGCCACGACATCGACGGCCACTTCAAACAATACCACCGGATCGACGTCCGATTCAAATTTGAAGAAGTCGGAAAGCGCAAACAGTGACTGGCTAAGCACACCGGACGATGATTTGGGAATTGACGTGAAGGGTTTGGGCAACGATCGGATCAACTATAATCCGAATTGGAAAGCGTGAATCCAATGGGTGTTGAATCCTTAAAGTGTGATTGAATTCTATTTTTGTTTTGCTGAAAAAGTGTGCTAGTGGGTGTCAAAAAACCGATGTATATTCGTGCACATTCTCATAAGCTAGAATTTATTTATTTAATCTTTATAAGTAACGAGGCAAAAAAAGTCGAAATGAAATATTAATTTTTTCGTATAAATTTCATTAAAAAATTTAAATTGTTTTGCATTGCGTAAGACATGTTAAACCTGAATAATATTCCTTCGCTTACGTTATTTCACTTTCCCAATAAAAAGTTATATACACAATTCGATAAATTTAGTTAAGCAGGTTCTCTCATACTTGTGGTAATCTTTCAATGCCTAAAGTCGCTAAGTGATATTCGAATAACTGATTAGGCTTACACAAAGATCGATGACTGTCGCTTTATACAATATCATTATTTTCTTTTTCTGTGGACCACAGAAAAATGGATACCTATCAACACACCAAACTTGATCAATGAGAAGATAACGATATCGTGTGATTAACTTTACTATCAAGTAGGTAATTTTAGATGAATATCGAATCTGTATTCAGTTAAAAAAAGAAACATTTCGAAGATTATTAGCTTTAAGTTTATGCGTCAACTCGTAAACGGAATTATGAGAAATCCAAAAATATTTCAACTGTGAACATCGTAATAACCCAACCGAAAATATAATCTGAGAAAAAATAAATAATCAGTATGATAAAAATTATGCAACATTTTTTAATTACTGGTACACGATCACATCACATATTCAAGTTCACAAAATATAACCGAAGGGAAAGGTGTTCCACTGCAGACAAACAATCGAAATAAACTTGTTTTGACCGTCATGACCGAAATTTTTCCCAACATTTCAATGATGAATGTGTGACTTAATAAAAAACTTTTGTCGAAAAAAAAAAACTGCTTAAGGTATAGATTGAGATATGAATAATTATTTGATATATACAACTCAAAGTAGATGATTTCGGCCCTTGCACCCAAGGGCCAATCAGGGCTCAATCAAGGCGTATGAAAAAGCAAGCAGAGAAAGCTCATTCTTACCTTTTGCCTCCAATGGCAGTGGTTGGTTGATGATTGTTGTTGTGTAAAGTAAAGTCGAGACGGTCAAGATGAATTTCCCGGTGTCCGATGACAAATCCCAGACTGATGGCATGAAAATATTAACAACTGTTTATCAGTAATGTGTGTTCTTCGTTTTTCCACCAATACACATTGCACTTTTTTCTGTTTCACAACTCTTCAGTACACGTTACAAAATTCTTTTGTTTTGTTTTCGTTCCCGTATGCAGCAGAATCGCCAAGCTGTAACTAGCCTGACTCACTATGCCAAAAATTTGCCTTTCAACATGTGTTCGATATTTTTTTCTTCACATTTCAACTTTTCCATATCTATACGGCACATATCCACCCACTGGATAAAAACACGCACTAATGAACCAGCTTTTCACACATCACTGAGTTAAGGCCTAGCCTCGCGGTGAAAAAAAAAACTAAAAACTATATTCCGTAATCCAACCAATAACGTTTGGAGACGAAACTACAATAATATTATCAACTATTGTAGCATATTTCATCAACTTTTCAAAGGAACGTTCGAAGGTTTCATTTAAACTTTCGTTAAATTTTGTTAAATTCAATGTAATGTATGTGTACCAAATTAATTGATTTGATTAACCCACAGTTCACATTTTAAGCTTGCCTAAAATTTTCTTGCATTAGCGGAACTGTTCAGCTTCCAGCATCGACACACTCTTTTTTCCCGCTCAATAGGCTGTGTGTGCTATTTGAAGACGGAAATACACCGTCACGTTCGCCCAACAAAAGAGGGCAAAAGGTTCCGTTCGTTCGTTCGCAACTATCACGCAAAAAGTCTATACAAAAACCCTTCAATGGGTTAGTTTTTCATCAATCGACCGCCGAACTCCTGCATCGCATCTTCTGATTATTGTACTAGCCAGTGTAGCTGTGTCGAGAACTTCCGATTCACTTCTGCTCGCTAGAATAGGTCCATGTCGTCGCAGGTCATGTCCAGACAATCGTCATCGTAGCTGAGCAACTCTGGCGGTTGCTTCTCTCGGAAACCACTGGCAGCGGCCGGTGAACCTGGGCGCTTGTCCGATGCTTGTGCTGTTGTTGTGGACAAAATAGAGTGAACGTTAGAAATACGTTTTAAAATTTAACTGTCGTACTCTTGAATTTAACTTACGTTTTTCTGGGCTTGTGACGTTTAGATGCACGTTTTGAGGCTCGAAATCTGGGCTTCCTTCCCGGTTTTCATCACCCACTGGTGATGGAGGTGGGTTTGATACTGCAAAAAGTGAATCATTACATTAAACCAGTTAAGAAAATAAACAAAAACAAACATTCTTACAGGTGTTGTGTGTTTCCGGTTTCAGATGAGACATCATCAAATCGCTTCGCGTTGGCAGTTCGTTTTCGGCCACCTGGCGGTTGAGAGTTTTCTTCAACTCTTCGACCTTCTTCTCCCGGTTGATGGCCTGTGAGTTTTTGCGCTCCTTAATGGTGGCTTTCTTGTCCTCGAGGAAAATGGACTTCTTGTCCTCCTTGTCGATTTCTTCATTGTGTTTGAGTAAGAACAAAAACACGCCACCCGGTGTTCGACGACGGGCTCCATTCTGGATTTTGAAAAATATTATTTAGCTTTTCGAAAATAAGTTTTGTTTCTAGTGATTGTACCATTATAAGCATTCCACCATCGGCCTCAATTTTCTGTGTTTCTTTGAACAATTTCACTGGTATCTCTTTGCCCAAAACGTTGACTATTCTTACTGTAAACGAACAAACAGTCAATATTATTTGAAATTTTAATTTCATAAAATATCATAATATTTACACATCAGGTCGTCCTTCTCTTCGCACAACTTTTTGGCCAGTTCCGAGGCAAACGATTGATTGTCAAAGCTTTCGTCGAACTTCAAATCCAAAATGTGCCTGGAAGCAAATCTAAATGCGTAAATGATGGCATCAATTTTTTTTATTAGTCTAGGGTGCGCAGTGATTAAAACCTTCTTTCACGATGAGGCAAAAAGCGTGTGCATATTTGTGCAATAAGGAAACATTAAGCTTTAAGGATACATGTTAAAAGACAAAAACTTAAATGAAAAACAATACCGAAACCCCTACCTTGGAGCATTTTGAAAACTGTCGTTGCTGTTGCTATCGCTGCTGTTTCGTTTGCCAAGCCGCTGTTTGACGCTGATCCGGTCCTTCCGGTGAACGCTACCGAAGGAAGCGGATCGGAACCGTTTTCCTCCCCCGTATCCATCCGAGTCATCCGAATTCGACTGTCGTCTTTTCAGTGATCTATGAAATGCATTGGTACCGTTGGCCATTCGGTACTTAAGATTGTAATCGTACGATTCGACGTCTCGATTGCGCATCCCGTTCAGTGTGACATCACAGCCGCGCATGTTTTCCATCAGGGTGTCCTCCTGAAGACTTTCGGCCCAGATGTTATACTTGCTAGGAAGCCGTTGCTGATTCGGCGGCAGTTGAGGATGTGGAAGTTTATCCAGTGGTGGTTTAACCCGTAGCTTTTGATCGTTGACACCTCGCATACGTTTGACAAAGCTACCGCGTACGTCGCTATCGTCGGAATCGGCATCCGAATCATCGTCGTCGTTCAAGTCGTCATCTTGATCGGAGGGAATTTCCATGGGACCAGTACGTGGTTGGCTCACACTCGCTCCGCCCGCAAATTCTGTAGGCTTGCCAAGTTCAGGCCGAGGCAACGGTGTGTATCCCTCCTCACTTTCGTCTGTCACCTGAAAGAGGAGTAATCATTAGAAATAAAGAAAATCGAACAAATTTTCCAACATAAGCGAAAAATTACAAAGAAACAAAGAGGATCATCGAGATCCTTTTTGATAAAAAATCTTCTTATCAACTCACCTCGCCCTCTTCGAGGTCCAGATCATCCTGCGGGGGAGGATTCTCGACAACAGACGGTGCCAGTTTGATCGCTTCGTGCTCCATGCTCGTCATGATGGAGGTCTTCAACAATGTCCCCCCTATAAGCAATTTGTTCCGTTTTTCCTTTCGCCTGGCTGGTATTCCTAGAAGCGCGCGCGATCTTACCAAAACAAAATTCAACACTCGGACATTATGCCCAACCTGTCGCAACAACTTTTAATTTCAAGAATTCCGAAAACTACGCCTAAATTTCACTTTTGAGGACGAATAAATTCTTGGGGAACTTTCGTTTGGGATTGCAAAAAAAGTCGCGGAGCCACCACAATTTTGACGTTTTTGCGCGGTGAGTGCCATTTCAACAACAGGGTGGTTCGCGAAGCATGTCAAAAATCGCGAAGGAACTCAATCTTAGTGAAAATTGTGAGTGGTGGCGAGATCAAGCGTTACGCGATATTTCGCGGGTTATTTATTTATTTATTTATTTATTTATTTATTTATTGCAAACAGATACATAAAATTAATACATTTTAGATAGTACTCCAATGGCTTCGCCGTTTAAGGAGTTGTTATTGATCTTAAATTCTATAATCTATGATCTAATCAATGATAAAGCGTACACAAATCATGAAATTAAACTCAGCAATGAAAATAACTTAAAACTAAATGAACAATAACATAAATTCAAATATATACATGATGCAGGTTAATTTTGATATAATGAAAAAATATTGCACGATTTTAAAAGTGTTGATGATACATTGGAATTAAGAAGAAACTGCTTTATAGAATTTTTGAAATGACCATAATTGCGAAACGGACCACACTTTTCTTCAAGAAAGTTAAAAAGTTGTACGCCTCTGAAGGCTAAAGAACGTTCTCCAATAGTTGTACTGACCGAAGGGCGGGTTAACATATTTCTATTACGGGTTAAGTATTGATGATTGGTACGATCAAAATATACATTGCAGTGTGTGCTATTTGTAATGCTCAGATAAATAAAACAACAAATTTGAAATATGTACAGGCCTCTTACAGGAATTAAGTTATTATTTACATTGTAAAGTTCAGCAGAACGACTGCGATATGGAAGATTATTGATAAGACGTAGGATTTTATTTTGTGCTACTTGAAGTTTATTAATTCGAGTATTACAAGCATTGCCCCAAGAAGAAATAAGGTACATTAATAAAGACTGAAAAAGTGAATGATAAATTATATGAAGAATATTAGACGGAATCCTATGTTTGACTTTACAAACTAGACCTGTTACTTTGTTAAGTTTTTGTAATAAGTTATCGATATGTAAGTTCCAATTCAAACAGTCATCTAAAATAACTCCTAAATATTTACAGTCAGTTACAACTTTCAAACTAGGAAAAACAGATTTAGTAAGAATTAAGGGATTAGAATTTTGCCGTTGAGAAGTTTTGAAAGCTATGATGTTAGATTTATCTATATTTAAAGTTAATTTATTTATACGAAAAAAATCGATCAATAATGTCATATCGGAACACAGGTTATTGTCATTTTCTTCTGAGCTGTTATTGTTATAAAATAATGCAGAGTCATCTGCAAATAACCGGAGAACTCCTTTAAGTGGCAAAGCAGCCATATCGTTTAAATAAACTATAAAAAACAATGGTCCAAGTACAGAACCCTGGGGAACTCCAATATCAATTGATGATAAACTACTGCGACAACTATTTACATTAACATATTGAAATCGGTTCGTAAGGTAGCTATTGATCAAGGCTAATGGAGCTCCACGTACTCCAGCAAAATTAAGTTTTTCAAGAAGGATTTTCCTGTCAACCGTGTCAAACGCTTTGGATAAATCCAAAAATAGGCCAAGAACGTCTTCTTTTTTATCGAGGTTCAATTGGATGTTATTAATAAGCTCAATAACTGCATTATTTGTGGAAGATTTTTCTCTAAAGCCATATTGCATGGAATAGAAAAAATTGTTGCTGTTTAAAAAGGATTGTAATCTTCTCGCTAATATTTTTTCTAATATTTTGTTAACTACTGATAATATTGAAATAGGACGATAATTATTGCAAAATGAAGGATTTCCGGATTTAAAAATGGGTGTTACTTTTGCTATTTTGAGACTATTAGGATAAATACTACGTTCAAAACAAAAATTAAAAATATCAGATAGAACAGGACTTATGATGTCACTAACGGACTTTAGGACATAGACACTAATATTATCATGACCTGGACTAGTGTGATTGCAAAATGATTTAATTAGGGAGGATATTTCTATTTCATCTGTAGGTGAGAGGAAAAATGTGCTGGCAGAACTGGATAGAGTATTATACTTGTTAATTGTATCATTAAATGTTAATTTGTTTATTTCGTTAATTTACAATATTTTAGTTCTCGAATTCAATAAATCCTTCAATGTTTTATTAAGCACATTAGAATAATCAAAACGTTGTAATGTACTTCCTTGAGATAAAACAATTTTGCTCGCATCGAAACAATAATGACGACGATTGGGCTCAGACTATTTAACAAGGAGGAATAAATTCGTTTTACCACGTTTTCAAAACCGTTAGAAGGCACATGGCACGTTTCCCGTAGACATTATATGGAACAGTATCTTGAGGAAAATCGGCAGAAAGGTAAGTACCAACTGTTGCACTTCGGAATGAATACATTTAATGAGCTTTATAAAATCAATCAAAGATTGCATTAATTATTTATGTAAACATATACATATGTGGATATGTATGTAGAAATCTAAATAGTCTAAAAACGCTTTTATTAAATCAATTATTTTGAATTGTTTTCCAACTTTTAGCGAGAAACCTGGGTCGGAAAAATCCCATGGTTCAACACACGAAATCCAGCTAAAAGTCGAAAGCCGAAAAATATCCGTTTTATATTAAATTTTATCAGAAATCTTAAACCTTTTTTTATTATATATTTAAATTTTTATTTTTTATTTCTTTTTTTTAAATATTTAAATGAGGTTCTTTTAATTTCAGCATTTAAATTAGCTGTTAATGTTTTTTTCACAGCGTTAGCTCTTTTAGAAATGGGACACTCGCTTTTAGAGCATGTTCACTGGTGTTGGGACAAAGTGGTACAAATTTTGACATTTTGAAAATTTTACCATGCAAAAGTGTTTTCAAGATCTTGGGGCGTTGTATTTTTTCACAGCACTGTTTCTATTTCAGCCAAATGTGATAGAAATAATAACTAGAAGGCCACAGATCTTGAAAATGTTTTTGCATTGCAAAATTTTCAAAATGTGCCGTAAGTGTCAAAATTTCTGCCACTTTTTCCCAACACCAGTGAACTAGGTCTTACTGATAGCTCATTTACTACTAAACGAGCAGTCAAAATTTTGACAGCACTTTGCTGCCTGTAAAAAGTGGTATCCGACCATAGTACATGGAAAATAACAGGTAGGCCATTGCGCTTAACCTCACTTGAAAGCTCCGTGTATGTACACAGCAAGCTTGCATACCAACAAAAATAGTTATGAAAATTTAGCAGTTTTATATAGAAAGCAATCAAAATTATTAATTTCTCCACCAATAGCCATTCGATTCCTTTGAAAAGGGCCTCAGATTAAAGATTGATTCTTCAGGCTCATCAGAAACTATTTTTTGCTTTGGATTTTCGGATCTGAACCATAAATAATGAGCATTCAAAAGAAATTTTCATCACCGTCCCTCTTTTTTGAGAGCAAAAAATTAAATATTTTCTTCTGTCTATGTTCAAAATTTGATAAAGATGTAAAATACTTCATATTTCTGTGATAAATAATCAATTTGTTTGATTTTTTGTTCAAACTGCACAAGACAAAAACCACACAAGGCAAAATAATCACCAAATTTTAGTTTTAAATCGACCAAAAGCCCGTTGCATATTACTTTTAGCGATTTTGAAAACCCAAATATTGTTCGTTGCATTAAAATGCATCAATGCATATTTTTCTCATAATTTTAATGATTGTCAATTTCAAGAAAAAATTGATTTTCTGAAAAATTCCTTACATTTGCCAGTTTTTTCCATAACTATTTTTAGGGCCTCTTACCAATACGTTGAAAGAGAGCGGAATAGCCTACCTTGTATATTTCAAAGTACTATGGTATCCGACCTATTTTTTCATCATTTTAAATTTACGCGTTTTTTAAGATATTTACGATGCAAGAGAAAAAGAAAAAAATAGTTTTGCATTGTTTTCTTTTAAAAATCATCATTATCAAATTGATAGCTGACAAAACCGTTGATTATTCAAAGAATTACTGTGTGTGAGTGGTCGAAAAGTATGCAAACACTGTCAAAAATGTCCACAAAGTTTAAATCAAGCATTGTAGTGAAGCACATGATCGGCAACTACGGTTAAGGGTCATCAGGGAGGTCAAGTCTCATACCAGAATTTCTAATTTTGAATAAAGCAAAAATCTGAGTGTAGATCGCTGAAATGCTCAGCAAATTTTTTCTTCGATAAGCTTAAAGTGTTGTCTCGTTATGAGTAGTGCAAATCTAATCTCAAACAACAAATTTTTTATAGTTTCAGAGCTCGAAAACTGTATAGCTGGTTCCGAGGCTATGAGATAGATGATTTCTGATGAACGACAAAACTTATGAAAAATCCTATATCAAACAAATTCCCATAACATGTCAGCTCCTGGTAAGGTCCCTAGCATATTAAAGTATGTGTGTTTGCTGGTTGTCATTGATTTGCCAAGATTCCGTTCCTGTGAAAAAAAAAACAACAATTTTCGTATACACTAAATAGCCCTCAGTTTCTTTCAAAAGAGAAGTTCTGGATCGAAAAGTAGCAGAAATTGAAGGAGAAGGATTCAGCCACCCAGAATACAGATTAGACGAAGTAAAAGTTGAAAAACTGATAAATATCATGACTGAAAAAAGTGTTCGCAGGCCGTTGGGAGATACCAAGAAAAAAGTAAAAAAATCTTACAAAAAACAATAAAAAAAAAAATTCAAATTTTGTCATGAATAATCATAAGATTACCTTCATTTCCTTCATAGAAAGTATTTCGAACAAATGAATGGTTTTCGAGACACACGCATTCGTAACTGTCCCACTTCTAAAAGAACTAAGCTTTATACAAAAGCACTGGTCTTCTAATTTCTAGTCTTGTATTGGGATGAATAAACCCATTGGGCTTAAAATCCCGGAAAAAAAAAAAAATTCTAGTCTTGTAATGTTTGCATTCTATATTTTTTATCATGTAATTATTATTTAATCGCTGCATGAGCTCAAAAACATAGCTATTATTTGATTTATTCTTACTTCTACTTGGTTATATTTTCAAACATTTTTTTTTACTTTATCTACATCGAAAGATCGAGTATGTATGATCCCTTCTCGAGACGAATGAGAGAAAGATAGATCAAAAATAGATTATCTTTAATTTCATCCATCCTTCTCCCGAAAATTTGCAACATATTCTTCTGCTATTTTTCATGACGTCATAACCCGGCTGGCTAACCGAAAACGTTGATTGATTCTGTGCAATCATCATTGTACCTAAACCGCACCCACGAAAGCAGACAAAAAACCTACTCCAAGTTTCCTTCTCCCAATTTCGCCAACTACGAAAATCCAGACTAGAAAGATGGAGGCTTTCTTTGTTTGGGATGCTGTTCGGGGAGATTTTTGGCCAGTATAAATAGCTGAAAGTTTTCCTAGATCTGCACAGTCAAATTTCGACAGTGATTTGATAAACGTAAGTAGAAAGTGATCTGAACTGAACAAAAAGGGCAGCTCTTACCCTTGGGACCCTTACTGATCATTTGTATTCCAGGTTCGGAAAACATCATGAAGTTCTTCATCGTTGCACTGGCCCTTGTTGCCATGGTCGTTGCCGAGGAGGATGACTCCAAGTACTCCACCCGGTACGATGCCATCAACCTGGACGAGATCCTGAAGTCGGACCGGCTCTTCAAGAACTACTGGAAGTGTCTGCTCGAGGAAGGTCCTTGCACTGCTGAGGGTAAATATTTGCGTATGATCCTGCCGGAAGCCCTCGAAACCAACTGTGCCAAGTGCAGCGAGAAGCAGCATGATGACGGAATCCGCACTATCAAGTACATGACCGAACACTGGCCAATGGAATGGCAACAGCTGAAGACCAAGTACGATCCCGAGAACATTTACGTCGAACGTTACCTGGAAAAGGCCGAGAAGGCTGAAATTAAACTGTAAACGGAACACTCGGACTGGAAACTTTGGCATGTGAAAATGATCAGGGTTATGAAATTTTGTGATAATAAAGTTCGATAAACTTGTATTGCAAAACAACGTTCGTTTTTGATGATGAGAAATCATTCTTATAGTGATAAGTGACATGGACTTTTTCAGATCAGAAAGCTTGAATGCAATCCTCCAGTAAATGGGGATGTGATCCAATATTAAAATTCAATGTCGATCTTAAAATTTAAAACTTAAATTTTCTGGGGACATTATGAGATGGATTCACAAATCACAATTCAAGAATTATGGTGTCTATATTCGTGAAAGTGAAATAAGTTTTTGCATAGGTATGTCGAACAGTGATGTGCTTCTTCGAAAGGTGAATGAAAATTCCACAATGTGAAACTATCAACCAACTTTATCCAATATTGATTAAAAGTTTAAGCCAAGCGTGTCATAAAAAAAGTTTACGACCCAGGTAATCTTTAATTATCGAGTTTCAATTATTTTTGATCAACGTTTTTTTTTATTTAATTTTGAGATTTCGAGTAAGGACTTTATGTACTTATTCGTCTCTGTATCCAATTAGGTAGTAACTGACTATGTACTATGTAAGTGTTATCAAAAGTTATTTCTTATTTTCAAAAGAACTCTTAATGTACACCACATGTGAACATAAAAGTAAAAAAATCATATTTTGTCAAAAAAAAACCAATCAGTGAATTAAAACCTTGCGGGTTAAAATTGTTCCTTTGCCCACCACAACTCCACAACTTCAGTTCATTTGTTCAACTTTAAGGTGTCTCTCAACGATGCCCAAATTTATATGGAGTTTCGGCACCATTTGCTCTAGAAATAAAGACAAACGTGTTCCAGGTCCGGACTAACTGTTGTGGTCCAGAAGCTTTTTTACGTTCAGATACAGTCAAAATTTGGAGGCCACCATACAGCCGTAAACAGCACTTGATTCGATCAAGTTGTAGTATCTTTACTATATCACAAACGCCCTTGAATATTTCGGCAGAAAAGTGGCTCAAATTACTGGAGAGTTTCTGAAGTTAGCGAAAAATTAGCGGCGCCTATCAATCCACTAACTCGGTGTCAAAATTAGCGTTCGCTTAAAAAAACGGCTTAATTTTGTGTAAAATAAGCAATCTATTGGTCAAAGCGCTAACAATTCGTTATATCGTTTTAAAAAGATATAAGAAAAACACAAATTTTGAAGACATTCTTCAGCATTATTGTGTTAGAAAAGTAGTGCTGTAAAAATTTATGAAGCCATTTCCGGTTCATTTTGTAATATTTCTGTCTAGTTCAGCTCCGTATGTCCACGATAAGATTTAGTTTGTCTATGGCCGAAGGGAACACATTTTTAAGAAACTTATAATCAAATAAACCCGTTCATTTAGTTTTCCATTTTTTATCAATCAATGCGAAGTTTGTAGTTCCGCGTATATTCCTGATTTTGCATTGAATTTTTCGTATGTCCTGTCGCTTATGCTCGAGGAAGACTTTAGGTAGTAAATATATAAATCTAGGGCACATACAATTTGTAAAAAAATCTGGAATTTTTCTATGATTCCAGCAAATATTGTAACCAATATTCGAGAAACGTTTCCAAATGCTTATTTGTTGTCAAATCAAATATTCTGGTTACGTCTTTAGTACCTAAACCCATAAATCAGACTACTCCAATCATGAACTTCCTTGGAGGTGAATTATCGGTATTAGATTCTATGCCGGACCGCATTAACAAGCTTTCTAATAACTGGCATTATGCTCCCAGCGCAACCGCATTGCTTATGTCTGGAAGAAACCAAATAAAACATATCCCATAACAAGACAAAGCAGGATGGAAACAATCAGCTAGCAAGAATGTTGTCGACCAAACTTCATTGAACGGACTTTGTCCCTTCCCACCCCATTCCCCTTCCATTCTCATCCTTTTTCTATCACATGTATATAAATCGATTGGAAGCCGTCCAGAAGCGATTCGTGAAATTCGCAGTTACACCCATAGAAGAGGTTGCAAAAATCCAATGCCTATTTAGCATATCTCTGTGCCGATAATGCGCTGAAATGTGCACTGTGCCGAAGACGGTATGTTTGAAAAACCGTAACTGGCATAAGGACTCGGCTCCCAACCAAAATGATGACCACTACATTCAAGCGAAACAAGAAAAACGTTTTATGGGATTTCCTTCCTATTGGATAATTCATCCCAGAAACAAGAAAATAAAAATTAAAACCACAGCGCTGTAGTGAGAATCGAACTCAAATCACTTATTGTATCGTCTTGCCAGTCCGACATTCTAACCAGTGTACTATTTGAGCTTCATGCAGGACGAGGTATATTAGTCATAGACTTTCTGTTACCGATCAATCACAAAATAAACGTACAACGGCGGCTTCCCGGCGTTTGGCCTCCTTTCAATGCATTCCTTTGTCTTAAGATGGAAACGGGAAAGGGAACGGGAGTGAAGGAACGGGAAACCCATTGAATGAGAACTGTGCTTTGCTTACTGCCTGCTATTACATACACACGCTACATATACACAGCTGCTAAAGCCGGGCAGCTTGGCCGGTGTTGTTTGCCGATGAATTGAAGGAATGTTATGTAGCAAAAGCAACAACACACACGCACAGCTTAGCCGTGTTTGCCGGCGGATTGAATTAGAAGGATGTTTTTGTTGTTGCTTTTGCTACATTCACACGCACAGTGCTTGGTTCGCTGGCTGCCTGGTGTTGGCCGGTATTTATTTCCATCCTTCTTCGGCTTGTGATGCGATGGGGAGGGACGCGAAAACGTTTTTATTTTGTTTCATTCAGACATACGCAATTCGGTTGCTCTGGGAGGTTAATGCCGGTGGGCGCAAATCGAATCAGTGCCGGTTGCGTTATCTTCTTGTACCAATGATGCTATGAAATTGACTACACGCCATTGGCACAGAGGCTGAATTTTGGGTGTAGGAATCTTGGTTGGGCAGACGACATGCCAGAGTATAAAAATCTGTGTCACTTATTGGATCTGGATTTGTTAGAACACCGGCACCGCATCAACGATTTTTTATTCTTTTTAAAAATAGATCGAGGTATCGTGAATTCGACCTTTTTGGGTTCCCGATTGACGACTAATTCCAGTACCTTGGCTCTTAGACGACCTAGACGTTACGCTCTTGAAAATCAAAGAACAAATTACAGTCGCAACGAGCCAGCATTCCGATTTATGAGAGAAGTTAACAGTATTAATAATACGATAGATCTAAACTGCAGTGTTCAAACAGTGAAAAATCAGTATGTGTTATATTTGAGGAGGCAACTATATATAAGATCATTTTTAAGATATCGGGATGACGGGCTCAGCCTATATATCCATCAATAAATCAAAAAAACAGGAAAAGGAGGATGAAACAAAAACTACCGGCCAAATGACAATGAACTTTCATTTGCTAATCGACTCAGATGGCGCACTGGGTAAGATATCGGACTGACAAGCCGAGACGAGATGTTGCAGTGGATCCGAATCTCACAAATTTTGTTTGGGATGAATTATCCAACAGGATGAAAATCCCATAAAATCTTTTTCTAGTTTCGCTTAAATGTAGTGGTCATTAGACTGAGTCGATTTGGGGTCATTTTCGATTTTCTCAAACGCTGGGGTCGTAAAAGCATTGTTGTGGTTCAAAACTCATTCATGATTTTTTGCAGAATTTTCTACTAACGTTTACATGAGTAAATTTGAACTTTTAAGTTTGTATGGGAAAATTGCCTATTTTATACTGAAATATCATGATCATTTTAGTTTCTTCTGTGGAACCGAGCCTGCTTATAGCTTTTGTGTCAATTTATCAATTCTCCGAAGAAAATTTTTCGCTGAACAATTTAGTCGAAGACCGTAACTTCATATCTTATTAGACAAAAAGTTATTCGCTGTTTAACTGAGGTATGTCATTTGGCATTGATAAACGATAAATTCAATTGAAATCACTGCTAGTGCCCAGCGAAGTATTGCATGAAAAGTAGTCGTGCCATACCTCGCTAGGCACTCAGCAGTGGTGTCAATTGAATTTATTGTTTATCAATGCCAAATGACATACCTCTGTTAAACAGCGAATAATTTTTTGTCTAATAAGATACGAAGTTACGGTCTTCGACTTAATTGTTCAGCAGAAAATTTCCTTTAAATAAATAATTAAATGGCACAAAAACCATTAGCAAGCTCTGTTCCACAGAAGAAACAAAAATGCCGATGATTTTTCAATACAAACTATTCAATTTTCTCATACAAACCTAAAAATTTTGCAAAAAAAAACATGGATGAGTTTTGAACCAAAACAAAGCTTTTTAGACCCCACGGTTTGAGAAATTAAGAAGTGACCCCAAATCGACTCAGTCTAGTAATCATGCATAATTTTGCCTGGGAGCTCGAGTCTCTTTGCCAGTGATGCCTTTTCAATTATATCTTCTATGGGTGTACATTTCGAACCTCAAAATTATCAAATTTTCAAAGGTAATGGGGACTCAGAAAACCCTAGTACATTTCTGATCCTTGATACTTATGTGTTGAATTTTCACTACTTTTATATTTATATAAAAATTTTAAAAATATAAAGTTTAGCTTCAGATTGCCAGAATTTTTCCCACGCGTATCCGGGCCGGGAAAATCCTGGCTATTTTATCTATAACCATGGCAACATATACGTGCAGTTGATTTCATCCTATACGTGCATCAATTTTTCATCTTATAATTCGGGCAATATCCTGGCAAACTTGATCAAAACCCAGGAATTATTCGACAAAAATCTAGAAAGACACTCTTGACATATTTTTTTTCATTGAAACACATCAACGGATTCCAAATAGTTTCATAGTCTTCAAAAGAGCGTTCAAGATTATTTTGAAGAATCTTGGTAAAAAATGTCATTTTTGGACCCGAAAATAAAAAATTCCTAAAACTTTTTTTAAACAAGCCTATCCGGGCTTTTCCCAATTTTAGTATCAAATATCCGCGTAAGTCCGGATAAAATCGGGCAATCTAGCAAGCTTAGTTTATAAGCTTCATACACATTTGAACTATTGGTATCTATTATTCCTATTCTGATTTTTGTTTCTGTTATTAGTTTTCTTTAAAAGTCCTTTTTCAGAAATCAATAATGGATTCGGCAAACATATTAGGGATTTAGAATCCCTTGAAAAGCAAACTACTTTGCTTTGAATTTCCTTTTTTATGGTTTGATCATTTCAGTTTTAGTTCTTAATCTTTTTAAAATAAAAGATTTTTTCAAGATGTTGTACTGGATACTGAGGAAAATTTCAAAATCATACCTAAACCACTAAGTCTCAACATCTATCTTAGATCATCTACTCGGTAATCAATGTTTCCGTCAATTCCTTATCTGATTTTTTATTCTAAATTTTGAATATAAATATTGCCATTTAGCTAAAGTTGATTGTACTCCATTTCCCCGGAAATGTTTGCCCAGAATTAAAATTCTATAGAATTTGAATCACCAAAGAAACACTTTCCAGAATTTTATCCCCAGATGAACCACTACTCAGTATTTCTTTAACCAGAATGAATAATTTCCCAGAAATTTTTCACCATAACGAATCATTTTCCAGAAAGTTTTTTGCCTGAAATAACATTTTACAGAATTTTGTTTAAGCAATAGCATAAGTTTTTACGCTAAGCACTTACTGGTTTTAATGAGTGAAGATCAGCTCAGAAGTAGGAAAAAGTGCGCGTGAGAAATTATCATCTGTCACTCTTCAAAAATTTGACCCCACTACTAACAATCTTGTGACTTGCGCCGTGTATGTTTATTCTAATAATTTTTGATAATTTTCGATATTTTCACGTAAAATCCCATTTACACTTCACGTGAAAATGAACGTGAAAAATTTTATTTCGTCAATAACTCAACAAGGCGACGAAACTAGGTTTTGTAACATAGTGGAATCGTTGGGGTATGGTTGAAAGATGAAATTTCAGCCGGACTTGTTCATTTAAAGTTTATAGAACTGTTTTTTATTCCGATTTTCCCGTCATGATGAATTTCGGGGAGTAAAAACAGTTCTAGAAGGTTTCAATGAACAAATCCGTCTGGAATTTCATCTTCCAACCATTCACCATCGATTCCACCATGCCAATTGTTTCGCGTTTTTGAGTTAATGATAAAATAATATTTTTTCACGTTCATTTACACTCGAACTGAAAACCGGGATTAAAGAGTTAAAGAGCCACAGCTTCACTGCCTAAGCTGCGTATGTTTCCATACACTGATCAAGACTAAGTATTTAATTGAAGACATCAAAAATTAAAATTTTTCTTTCATTCCGAAAGGTTTTGCGAAAAAAAAACAGATCATGCTTCATTTTGGTAATAGGTATTCAATAAATAAGACTTTATTTTTCTCTCCTCGTCTGACAGACACTCCCACAATTTAGGGTTTACAGCTTAATTTCAGCCTTTTCGGCCTTCTCCAGGTATCGGTCCACGTAGATATTTTCCGGATCGTACTTGGCCTTCAGCTGCTTCCATTCCGCTGGCCAATGTTCGGTCATGTACTTGATGGCACGGATCCCATCATCATGCTGCTTCTCACTACATTTGGCACAGTTGGTTTCCAGCGCTTCCGGCAGGATCGTCTTCAGATATTTACCCTCAGCAGTGCACGAGCCCTCTTCGATGAGGCACTTGAAGTAGTTCTTGAAGAGCCGATCCGACTTCAGGATCTCATCCAGGTTGATGGTATCGTACCGGGTTGTGTATTTGGAGTCGTTCTCCTGGGCACACGCCAAGGCAACTACGAAGGCCAAAACTGCGATGAAGAGTTTCATTTTGAGTCTGTAGAAAGAAAATTAGATTTTTTTAATAGTTAAGCTTTTACGAAATCGAACGGCAACTTACATAGATTGAATCAATGTCCAAATTTAACTGTGCCGGTCTGCGATCGCTATCAGCTATTTATATGCTCCAAAACAAGGCATCCTCAGC
Organism: Uranotaenia lowii; assembly: GCF_029784155.1. Classification (NCBI taxonomy): domain Eukaryota; kingdom Metazoa; phylum Arthropoda; class Insecta; order Diptera; family Culicidae; genus Uranotaenia; species Uranotaenia lowii. Next base: position 34,226,547 of record NC_073692.1, read on the forward strand.
CGCTGCTGGGGAAGTTTTTCTCTCAAGTTGATCCAAAATCAACGACAACAATCGGATGTAGGAACATTTGCCTAGACTTGACTTTAAGAAAACCGAAACCGAACCGGTCAACTACAACTGTCTAGTGGATCCGGATGATGACGTCGTCGCTGCTGCCTCCATCATTGAAAAAATTATGATTTTCAATGAAACTTACAACCGGCCGGCTGGCGGCGAAAGCAATTATGCTCAAATGACGGTGCCCACGTGATGCTTGGCTCGTTTTTTTTTTATTCCAATCGGAGGTTGATTTGAGCATTAAGATTTCCGGATTCGAACATCAATTAATACGTATATGCATCGTTTCGATTGCTCAGAACCATTGCATTGTAATTTACCTACTCTTAATTGTCATTCATGGAAATATCTCGATAAGATTATTGGCTTTCTTCAAGAGTCTTCAATTTAAAGCAGACTTTTAATTCTGTAGGTTCAATCACATCTAAAAAAAACTTTAGCTAGCGTCAAAACGGATCAGGATGAGTTGGATAAATTTTCGAGAAGGTGTTGATTAGAATGCACAACTTGCAGTTTTGCGAAACCGTATAAATACAATACGAATTTGTTGCATTTATCACAATTCGATTTCGGCTTTCGGTTGATAGAATATTTGCACAGCATCATCTCCAGAATGAAGTTCATCGTCCTTTTCGCTGCCTTGATGGCCTACGTCGTAGCTCAGGATACGGTCTACACCAACAAATACGATAACATCGATGTTCTGGAAGTGGTCAAATCCGATCGTCTTTTCAAGAACTACTACAACTGCCTGCTGGACCAAGGCAAGTGTCCACCGGATGCGGCTGAGCTGAAACGTGTCCTACCGGAAGCCCTGGAAACCGACTGCGCCAAGTGTAGTCCCAAGCAGAAGGAGAGCAGCGACAAGGCCATCGAGTATCTCTCAGCCAACCGCCCGGAAGAATGGGCTGCCCTGAAGGCCAAGTACGACCCCGATAACAAATACGTCGAGAAGTACCGTGCTGATGCCGAGAAGTCCGGAATTAAGCTGTAAGGATGAGGATTTCCGGCGCACTGCGACTTGAAGACACATGCAATCTAAAACGGCCCTGAATCAGTTGTTCAATCTTGTAATCTGTACCTATCAAACTATGCAAAAATAAAATCTTGTTTGTTGATAAATGGTTTTTAAATTCTTGTTTATCCCAAAGTACAATTATACATAATTTAAATGACTGAAATGTTCAATGTACTCAAATTTAATGTACTCAAAAACAAATGCTCCACTGATTACTGATAGCTGTTTTTTTTAAACTCAAACAATTTTTCTTAAATTCATCAAAGTATTTTTAAAATATGTACAACAAAAATAGTATAAAATATGTTAAAGCTAAATATATTAGAAAATAAATGAAAAATTGAAGTTGCTATTTAAGGATCATACATTGTAGCCAAAATAGGGCTGAAATTAATGATGCTGCATAATTTAGCTTTGGTTGGTGCTGGTGCATACTCTTTCCTACCTGGGCCTTCATAAGACGGAGTGTATTTTTCCCCTTTGAGAATCATAACTGTTAGCTTAGAACAAGAAGTAAAGATATGAAAGAAAGAAACTTATTCACCTAGGAGTTATTACTTATTGGATTTTGGGAGCAAAAATTTACATTTTTTTAAAGTGGCAAATGATGTAAAAATGTATAAATTATTTTCTATTTAATTTAAAAAAAAGTTAGAAAAAAATGTCAAGCATTAATGTTATTTATAAAAAAACTGTTTTTTGTTCGAAAATGATTTATACCAAGAGAACTTCATTTATTTCTTACTTGTGTACAACGAAAAACATTTAGCTTAGCTTAATTGACTACTTACATTCACCATTTACGCAAGGTTGCCGAAAAAAAAATTGTGTTTTTGAGAAAAAAAATTCTGCTGTACTTTTACCCAAAAATTCTGTGATGGTTTGCTGTGATGCTATTTCTTTTGATTTCATTGAAAATTCATGACAAATTGTTTTTTTTTACATTAAAGTTGGGTAAAATTAATTAAAATTACCAATATCATCATACTTTTATAATTCAAAGTAAAAAAATCTATATGTTGGCCTAAAAATTTAAATTTTGGAAAACCCAAAGTTCAGAATTTTTAAAAATTCTATATTCTGTGACACAGATTCTGTGAAGAAAATTCGTTAAAAAATTCTGTGAAATAACAGGTTTTTCTGTGAATTCGGCAAACTTGCTTATATCGTCAACTCCGAAATGCATTTCTAAAATTAAGATGTATGATCAGAAACTTGATTGATAAAAGTTGGTACTGCTAGCTGAGTTGAGTATTGCAATGAGGGATTATCGGAACAGTTCCAAGAACAAAAAAATAAAGATTTTTTAATTCAATCATCGCTGGTGTGGCTCAGTAGAAAAAAATCCACATCGCCGAGGCCATCAATTCTATGCAGAGGTCAAAAAAATGATGCTTGGGACTAGCAACAATTTCAATGCACATAATTGATGCTCTCTCTTTATACATCAACTAGCTGACCCGGTAAACTTCGTTTTATCTTCTAATGTATAAATCTTAATTAATGTTGAATTTCATCTACACGTCCTTAACTTCATCGTGCTCGCGAATCGATTCTTATGGAAATCGTAACAAAATTGTACGGCTTGTGTCCCATTTAAAGTTGAACTTGTATTGGGACCACCTTCAATAAAAAGTGAGATTCTTGAAACTATTAACGAATACCAAATTTCACTTCATTCCGACCGACTGTTTATACGTGATGGTGATACAAAGAAAACGCCTCCATTTTTATATATAAGATATCGGCGCCGGTCACGTCCTAGTAGTCATTAGATTGATAGGAAAAATAGAGAAGACGATGAAAGAAAGAAGGCCACCTTCGCATCCCAGCAAGGAATTTAATGTTTGAAAAAGTGGGTTCAAGGGTATGATCCGCCATCCGGAAACACTTTTTACAAGCGTCGTTAGTTCAGGTAGTAAAATTTAGCTACTAGAGATTAAAATGTCTAGTGAAGAAAATTGGCTGAACCATGTTTTAAGTCAAGTTCTACATATGTATGAAAGAGCCATTTCACAAAAAATCTTAAATTTTGTTGTAAATTACCACCATTAAATAATTTCCAGTACACAAAATTTGCTTTGCTGCAAAATTTGGGGCAAAAATATTCAAACAAGATAAAAATCTTTTAAAAGGTAAACCCCTCCCTCTAACAGGAAGGGAGTCTCTCATATAAAAGTAATAGTTCTCGAGAACTGATCAAGCAAATCAAACCAAATTTGGCTTGGGTGGGTACTTGGGTACGAGGAATGTTTCTAAGAATATTTGGTACCCTTCCCTCCTTCCAGTGGGGGCGATAGGAAGAGAGGAGGAGGCCTACAATTTAGGGGAAAACTGTACAAGACGCACCAGTTAAGCATAATCGCTATTTACAGCTATTTAAGTTCACGACGATTTAGGGATCACATTTACATCTTTTCAAAAAGAAATAATATTTTAAAAACACGATTTTGGTAATATTTTCGTGAAAATCTTAAATAGCCAGAAAACAAGCCGCGGGGTAGAACGCCAAAACTAGTGAACAGAACGCACCATGCCGAATGGGTGGTGTGAAATGGAATACTGATTATACGGAATAAAGTAATTGAAATATCAATTTTTTTATTACATGTTCATCGTATTTTGGCAAACTAACCATACTTTGGCAAAAAATCATTTATTTTTGCTTAATTCAACGAAAATTTTGCTTTTCAAAATTCACTTTTTTATATCCTTATAAGTAAAACGCCTTCAGGTAGGCAACGAATTTATATTTCTTGACTGATACCGCGGCAAACATGGCGGCTGATAATTTTTTCGAGTCAAATTTTGGTGCACCTTTTTAACTCAAACAAAGACGAAATTTGTTATGATTATGCATTGATATCGTCATTTGGGAGTCAGCAAATAAAATGAAACACATTTCCTTTTGACATTTGGTTTTTCTCAAAAGTAAACAGCATTCAAAATTTGATCCTAAAACACGTGGTTTTGCGGGCATTCTGCCCCGATTTTGATATGATTAATTTAAGTTAAAATTTGTGGGACGTTAGTGAAATATGATGAAATATCAATAGTCATTGGAAAGTGCATACGAGTGTTATAACGAAAAGCTGCAGTTGGATCACATAGCACAGACTGGTTTATCATAAAACCTTATATGTAAACCATAAATAATAACAAGTTTTAAGTCGAATCCATTAATCCTTCTGTTTCTAAGAATTAAAGTCGTTTTTGTGAACTTTTCATCTTAAAAAATGATGATAATGCTCGTTTGCTACATTAAAAATGTAGAAAAACACCATTCGGAGCCGAGGTTAGTGTATTTTTGAGAAAGAATGGCATGGGCCATTTTACCTCGCTGGTGCGTCTTGTACAGTTCTCCCCTACATAACTGGAGAACTAATCAAGCTAATGAAACCAAATTTGGCATGGGAGGGTAGTGGAACACGAGAAATTGTTTCCGTGTTCTTCCAATGAAGATACAGGAAGGAAGGAGGGGGGCTTTCATACCTTTTTTATAGCATAATTTGAAAACTATTCGAGCAACCGAATTTGGCTTGGAAGGGTATTTCTGTACGATAAATAGTTCTATGAAGATTTGATACCCCTCCTGCCTTCAAGTGACGAAATAGAAAGTGGGGAAGGGGCTCCTTTACGATTTTCAGCATTACTGAAAAACTAATCAAGCAAATGAAACCAAATTTGGCGTGGGAAGGTATTTGATTACGAGAAATGTTTCTATAATATTTTCAAAAAGCTTCCGTTCCTCCAATCGAAAAATTTTAAGGGAAAAGAGTGCTCCCATACAATTTTTTACATCACTCGGGTATTAACCCTGCAAATGGCACGAAATTTTGCTTGGGAGAGTATTTGAGCACAAGGAATGTTTCTGTGAATATTTAGTTCTACTGCCTCCTTCCAGTGGGGTGATAGTAAGGAGAGTGTGGGGCTCTTTTACAATTTTTCGCATAACTCGGGAACTAATAGAGCAAATGGAAACAATTTTGGCATGGAAATTTAGATACGTAAAATGGTTATTTGCTTATTTGAGACTTTTTCTCCTTCAATTGGGGATAAAGTAAGGGAAAACGGGAGCTCACATACAATTGTTTTGCATAAACCAAGAACTTATCTAACAAATGGAACATGGTAACAATCATACAATCGAGCAAATGGAACAGAACTTAGCATGAGAGAATATTTGGATACACGGAATGTTTGATCGTGATCTGCTCTTTCCTGGTAGGGGATAGGAAGGATACAAATTTTATAGCCTAACTCGACAACTAATAAAGCAAACGAAACCAAATTTGGCATGAGATGGTATTCGAGCACAAGAAAGGTTTTTTCGATGATTTAGTACCTTTTCCTCTTCATTAGAACGATAAAAAGTGAGAAAAGGGTCACTTATGATTTTTTTAAAAATATTTCGATAGCTAATCGAGAAAATGGAATCAAATTATTTGTATAAAAATTCGAGAACGAATAGGCAAATTAAGTGTCCCGTGACGTTATTTTGTTACAAAAAATGTTTCTATGATAGTTTGAGACCCTCTCCACATTAACAATGGATAGCAAAGATTCCAAATAAAAAAAAAAAAAGTTATAAAATGATCAAGCAAAGAAATTCAGAGTTATAAAAGGATTTAAACACGGACTAAAAAAAATTAATTAAGATATCAAAATAAAAAAGTTGCAATTTAATTAAAAAAAAAAATTTCAATGATTTTGAAATTAAATTTAAAATTGTTTGCAAATAAATGAAAAGTTAAATAACTAGGCACCACAAAGTCCAATAATTTTTGGAAGGTGTAGCAAAGTACACCGGGCCGGCTAGTTAAAAATAATGGCCTTTTATGTAATGGTTATCTAATTGTTTTTATTATTTTTATTAAATAAACCATAAAGTGGATTTTTTAATGTCACACCAGGAAAGTATGGATTTTATTAAACTGATTGCTATTAAGTTGAGAAAAAAAAATGAAAAAAATAAATTTTAATTTAAAAATTATCTTCAAATAAACTGCTTACCAACGATCTCATTGAAGTTTTTAAAAGATTTTGAGAAACTCAAAATATTGGCATTTTAACATTCAAACGATGAGTGAATTTTTAAGTGCCGGTCATTGTACGTCTCATGTGTGTGAGTGAGATGGAGATGAAATTTTCCCTATTTTTGACAAACGCTTATCGACCTTTCTTTAGGAATGAGTGAATAGCTTTTCGCATTTTTTCCTTTTAATGTTTTGCATCAAGTTTTTTGGGGATAATGTCATATTATGGCTAGATATATATCTTTTACTAGACTGCCCCAAATTTATATGAAAAATTTAAAATCTGTGAAATGTTATGCGCTGAAGGCCAAAATTGATCCTAGGCCTAGTATAAGATCTTATGCCAAACTTGGGCCAGATCTGACCACAGGAAGAGGTCGCTCAACGAGTCTTAAGTTTGTATGAGATTTTGAGACATTTTGTTCTGTCGGGAAAAACATGAAAAAACTGGTTTTCTCATCAATTACTTTGGTTTCCTTCGGTCGATTTCTTCTGAATACGATTTTTCTTAAAGTCATAACTATGACAAATATTTCGTCCCAAGATTGCATTTCGATAAGAGTTAAGATAAAAAAGTGATTGGGCTTCAAAAATGGGCTAACTTTTTTAAGGGTGATATTCATCACTGCTAATGAGTCGGGGCCCATATTTGAAGACTTATAACTTCTTTATCTTAAATCTATTCGAAATTCAGTCTTTGGATGGAATATTTGTCATAGTTTTGGCTTTAAAAAAAACATATTCGAAAGAAATCGGCCGAAGGACACCAAAGTTATTGATAAAAAACTGTTTTTTCATGTTTCTCTCGAAAATAATGCCTCAAAATCTCATACAAACTTCAGGCTCGTAGAGCGATCTCTTTCTGTGATCCGATCTGGCCCAAATTTGGCATGAGATCTTGTATTAGGCCTAGGATCAATTTTAGCCTCCAGCGCATAACTTTTTAAAAATCGGGTCATTCGGAGCACTCTATTTTAGATCCTTTGCTCAAATTGCATTTAAAAATCGGGTTACCGTAAAACGGGGTAACATTGATCACCGGGGTAGCTTTGATCAACATGAAATTTCTCCACATAATCATCAATATCTAAGTCCAAAGTTAAAATATCTTGAAACTTTTTTCTACGTTTGAAACCTATATGTTTAAACTTCAAATTGGGAAAAACATGGTTTGTTTTTGAAAATGTCAAATGTAAGTAAAAATGGTGCTTCAAAATCTTGAAATATCTTTTTTTCGAAGGCTCGCAAACAAACATCCTTCCTGATGAAATCAAAGCGTTTAGAAACAGCAGATTGATTTATGTGACGGTTCAACATTTTTCCATAGTAAATTTATAGTTTTGGTGTAGTTTTTGTTGTATTTTGAGGTAAATTTTTGATATTTGAAAATAGGGACGTTTTCCAAGAGTAAGCCAGTCTAGGACAAAAGTCTAGAAACCCTGTCAAATGGTAAAGTTTGAAGAAAAAAAATTAAAGGGGAATAGTGCGAGGGATTAGAGAATTGAATGAAGGCCAAATTTAATTTTATTTGTAGTTAAAACTTTGTAAGTGATTTTTTAAAAAAAGGCCCTTAATTTATGCAGCATCATTGTCCATATCCTTAGTTTATCAATTACTAGCATTTGTAAATATTACGAAGGTGTTTTGTTTCTTTTATGATCAAGAAAATTCGTTTTTTTAATGTCTTTATTTGTATCAATTCATCATTACATTTATATTACATTATTACATTAAATTAGGTGTTCAGCTCAATAATGAACTATTCAGAGCCCTATAGGTCATTGGATAATAAAAATTTATTTATAAGACTTAAATTTGCTGAGCGCAATCAAGTATTTAATGTAGGAGAACATCCTGTAATGGCAAAAATATTTTAAACTTAAAACTAAAAACTATCCTAAAATTAAACTAATTGTAGAGAGAGCGAATCTCTACGATGGAAGCCGGTGGAAGCCGCAAAATCATTTTCAGAACCTTGTTCTAAATCCTCTGGATGGCTTTCTTCCTCGTCGCGCAGCAGCTAGACCAAATCGGAACTGCATACATTATCGCTGATCGGAACACCTGTTTTTAGATTAGCATTTTATTTCTCTGGCACTGTCGGGATTTCATGTTGATGAGAGAATAAAGAGATTAAGTGTATTTATTACATTTAGATTGAATATCTTCAATGAGATTTTTGGAAGTAAGATTCCGATCAAGTGTGAGTCCCAAGTACTTCACGTGATCAGACCATTCTAAAGAAACCCCATTAATAGTTCTGGAATGATTTTCATTAGGTTTTAAAAAATTTGCTGTTGGCTTATGGGGAAATAAAATAAGTTGAGTTTTGGAAGCGTTAGGAGAAATTTTCCACATTTTCAAGTAATTCAAAAAGGAATTTAAATTTTGTTGCAATCTTCTGCGTACCACCCGTAAATTCCGGCCTTTGGCTGAAAGCAAAGTATCATCAGCAAATAATCTTCTACCTTTTCCTTCTGGTACATAAGGAAGGTCAGAAGTAAAAATATTGTATAAAATTGGCCCAAGTATACTGCCCTAAGGGACACCAGCTCTAATGGGTGTCCTTTCAGAGCATGAATTTTGATAGCTTGCTTGTAAAGTTCGACTAGTCAAGTAATTTTGAATAATTTTGGTGAGATATACAGGAAAAAAGAAAACTCGTTAAAACCGTTAAAATAAAGTCTGCTTCATTTAATATTGGAACACAAACAATTGCGTGTAGTTCAGTCATTTATTAACGAATTCATAATTTGTTTTTCATACAAATGTAGCATTTTCTTTACTCTTTCATAAAAAAAAAATTAAAAAAATTATTCATTGCTGTTTCGAAGAAATTCTCGTACTTTTCCCGTAATACGGCACATTAGGCGGCGCACACCCTTTTCGTCCACCGTTTTGGCGATTTGATTCCACCAGTTCTTCATTTGAGTCATGTTCCTAACAAGTTTTCCCTTTGCCTTAAGCCTCCGCTTCGTGATTGCCCAGTATTTCTCTATCGGCCGGAACTGGGGGCAGTTTGGGGGATGGAGGTCCATCGGTATTACGCTGACCCCGTTCGTTGCGTACCATTCCATAACCGTTTTGCTGTAATGGCAGCTTGCGAGGTCCGGCCAAAACATTACTGGACGGTCGTGGGCACGAATAAACGGCAGAATCCGTTTCTGTAGGCACTCTTTTTTGTAGACTTCTGATGTCATTGTCTTGTCAGTGAGAAAGACTTTGGTTTTCTGTCCACAACTGCATATCCCCTGCCAAATCATGTACTTGCGGGCGAATTTATCCGCAAACACGAACTTAAATTTTGCAGGTACATCCCCCCGAGCCGCCAAATAAAATTTTTGACCTGGGATTTGCCCAAAGTCCGCCTTCACGTAGGTCTCATCGTCCATCAGAATACATCCGTCGAACTTGGTCAGCACTTGGTCGTACAGCTTTCGAGCACGGATTCTGGCCACATTGTTCTGCTTCAGCGTCCGATTTGGCTGTTTGCTGGCTCGGAATGACCTTATTCCTTCCCGGAGACGAATTCGTCGCACCGTACTGTGAGCGGCCTGGAACTTATTGGCCAAATCGCGGTCAGAAAGATTGGGATTCCTCTTGACGGCCTTGATGACTTTCCCACGCAGTTTCCGGTCGACAGTTCCACTCCGACGCTTCGAATGCGGCTTCCGAGCAAGGTTGCTGAAATCACAGAAAAATCTGTAATTTCACAGAATTTTGAGCAAATTTTCATCACAGAATCTGTGACACAGAACACAGAATTTTGAAATTTTCACAGATTTCACAGAATTTTAAAATGTTAAATGGATTTCCGAAATTATAATTTTTTGGGACAGTATAAAGTTTTGATTTCTTACTTTGAATTAGAAAAGTATGATGAGATTGGTAATGGTAATTGATTTTGCACAACTAAAATGTGAAAAAGATCCAATTCATCATGACTTTTCTATGAAATTCATAGAAATAGCATCACAGAAACAGGCTTCATTTTGCTCATCTTGCCCAAAAGGAGACTGTGAACTTTTTCGCTCCTAATAATTGTGAGGGGATTTTAAATGAGCATTTCATCATCTGCTGCTGAGAGAGCCAAGAGAAATTTTTCTCTAACGAATGATCACTCTTCTACTGTCAGAGCACTGTTGGTTTGTGACTCTGAAAACTCCTCATCAGCGCTACGTGTGATCAGTGAAATGAATTGCTCAGTGAAGGCAAGGGCATAGTTTTACTATTCTCATCGCCCCTAAGAGAAAAATAAATGCAAATCGCATATGAAATTTGGCCGTTTCACCAAATCACGTGGACAGCTTTAATGTGTGATTGAACCGTCCTGTTTCTATATGAAATTATGCAACATTGGCCCCAGCAAGTGCTGAAATAAACCACAACCGAAGCGTCCATCTCTGTTCGGTCGTTGATTTCTCAGCCAGTAACTGAGAAGCTGATGAACATTTCTCCCTTCGAGAATGAAATTAGGTGACTGTGTTTTTGAAATGCTCTGCAACAAAACGTGGGCTGCTAGATCGGTTTAAGTGTGAGAAAGCATGTTTCTCTTAGGCGTTTGACAAGTAGATGAGAAAAAGTGAGCAAAAATCAAGAGAATCGAAGAAGCCTGCACAGAAATCCATCACAGAATTTTTGGGTAAAATCACAGAAAGTCAGAATTATTTTTCTCAAAAACACAGAATTTTTTTCGGCAACCTTGCTTCCGAGCCGTCGTCAATGTTTCCTTGTACTGCTTGATAACACGCCATACGGTATTTCTGGGCATTTTAAGCTGTTTAGCTAGCTTCGATGCCGACAACAATGGATTTTCAAGAAAACTGTGCACAATTTGATCTCTCCGTTCGGCTTCCATGGCGATTGTTTACAAAATGCTATCGTTTGGTGTTATGACATAAATACATGGTGAAAGGTAATGAGTTTCCCGACACGTGGGTGAAAAAAGTTTCCAAATCCGTCCACTAGGAGCGCCACAATGAGCAAAAGAATTTGTTCCAATATTAAATGAAGCAGACTTTAGAGACTGCCCCAAAGATTCAAATTCTAAACCAAGACGAAATCGATTTTCAAATCAAATTTGAAGTAGTCTAATAAATTTCTGCAACCTTGTTTTACGTTCATATGAGTCCAGTACTGGTTTCAAAAATATGAAACATGCCACATTCCCCTTAGCAGAAATAATAATCGAGAAATATTGAAAAAGTGATCAATCATACCCCGTTTTACGGTAGGGGGAAGTGTTCCTAAATGCGCATGTTGGGTAATATGCGCATACAGCCGATTGAAGATATGGCTAAAGATTCATCATATCTAATCAGTGCAGTTTAAGGGTAATACGCTTTTAACACATGGCATGAAAAAATTAAATTGTTATATAAAGCCGAAAAAATTTAAAAATTCAAACAAGATTTTTGTCAGTTTTGATATAATATATTGAACTTTAATTATTGTGCGTAGAGATTCTGTGAACAAAAATTTTAATTGTTTTTCTTTCTCATTCATCTGGAAATCGGAATTTCAACAAATTGAAGCTTTTGGCAAAGTTGTAAATGATAAGATATTGGAATAACAGACAGGTTCTGAATGCCCATATCAAGGCAGGTTAAATGCCTATATCAAGAAAAATAGATTATTCTTATAAATTTTTTACTTTCTTCCATTTAAACATTAAATGTACGCTCAAATTACGATTTTACAGCGGAAAAAGAAGAACTTCATACTGATTTGATAGAAATACAATATGAACAAAATATTACCATGAAATATGGCCATATGGCATACTTAACTATGTTTCATGCAAAAGAACTAGTGATGTAAAAAATTTCACCAAAATTTCAGCCTTGACGTATGCTTAACATCCGTTTCTACCATTTTCAATTAAATGATTTCAAAATATTGCAAGTGTAAATGAAATATAGCTTAAAACATAAATATGCGCATTTAGCCCGCCGGTTTCGGAAATCAGCTATTTTGACTTCTTTTATTATAAAATTATTTACACAAAAACTGTAAGAGATTTTAACAGAAAAAATGCTCTATCATATAGAAAACAGCTGTCCGCTCATGTGCATATAGTTTTCAGACTCCTATCTATCGGAATATGGGAGAAAATGAGGGTTTTCCTTAATATGCGCATATAGCCCGCCTCTCCCCTATATGATAAGTAGAGCTCATATTGGGCTGCTTGGATTCACTGAAAACGGTTTACTTTAGCTTTAATACCCTTTTCAGATGTTGGTGCTGACATACTGTCTTTTTAAATTTGACATAGACGGACATGGGAATTTTCTCTTCTACCCTAACCCAATTATTTTAAAAAGATGGTAAAATATTTACAAAAACACGCAAAAAGAAAATCATTTTGGAAACTTAGAATTTAAATTCACAGTCGAGATAAGTTGAGGAAAAGATTCCGATACATTCAATTTCTCTTTGAGGCTTATAAAAACAGTAATGGACAATAATATTATTTTGCATATCCATCTATCTGGATCTGATAACCAAACATTGTAGGTACGCCAACTCACAAATGATCGCCGTCATGGTTTTTAATTCGACAGCACTTCCAAAAACTCAGCAAAAGCAAATCCAAACCCGTCCGTTCAGCCAAGCCAGACATGCTTGAAGAGCACACAAGCGAAAATAATCCATCCGGGCGGGCGCTGCGGGTATTGATTTTTGCAAATGACGAGCATGGTCTAGTTTTTAATATTTTTTTTTTTCGATCCACTGTTTTACCTAACAATTTCTATCTCCATAGAAAGCCAGCAAAGAGTTGTTCCGCTCCTTATTCCCAAAACACGACACCTCCTCACGGATAAGAACTTTCGTTTTGTCGTCCAGTTCGTGAAATGTGGTAAGACCTCTTTCTCCTAAACCTGACCTGAACCCGGTATGGAGCTTATTCAATTTCACTTCGTTCGAACTTGCAATGGACACCATCTGATCTTTGAGCTCGGATCAATGAACTTGATTGATGTCCGAGGTTTGATCCTTTCAGGGATTGCCTGCACATGTTCCTGTTGTCTACGGTATTTCGTTGTTTTTTTTTCTTGATCGCCCTGTTAAGATGTTGATGGATTCGAGTTTGACACGTCCCGTTTATCTCTTGGAAACACCTTGCCTGGGGAGTTTGGTAAGGAGTTTAATATCCACAGGAGATGTTGTTTTTCGATTGAATTTGCGTATCCCTGGGGCAAACAAAGAATCTAAAACTAATGACGTCAGAGCACTGCTCTGAGAGTGCTGAGTAATGGCTTTGTTGAGATTCGAGATTGATCTGTCTAAGATGAACTTATTTTGCGAATTTCGGAACACCCTTCAAACAAGCGTGAAACGAGATGCATAATTATGGGGCTCAAAAAGCACTTATTGCTTATTGAGTCAGACCCAGTGACGTCAAGTATTTGTTCCAAAGTCTTCAAAGTCGATAATTCAGAAGCAGTTATAAAGTATTTTTTTGATATGAAAAATTTTATTTATTTTTTAAAATTAATTCTCCACTCGTGTTTGAAATTAGGTTCATATTTAGAACCGTAAAATCGGTAAAAGAGAAAAATGTTGGGGATTCGTAGGCCACCATAACCAAATCGTCTAGATACTGTGCAAAGTTTATGAGTAGACCCAAAACTGAAATTTCATAATTAATTTAATTATTTTAAAGCAGTTTCAGCAGATGAGGAAATAAAGAAGACAGTTGTGTATGATCGAATAATTTCTAAAACCTGGCTCGCGAACGTTTCGGCAAACCATTCCTTATATAGGATGGATAAAATAGAGATATCGCATCGAGAAAGTACAGTTCAGGACCGGATTAAGCCATTGGGGGATCAGAAGCAATTTTTCCCGGGTGGCCCCTATGAATAATTTTTTTTATATGCCGTCCCAGAGAAAACATAATATTTTGAACATTTGACGGAACTGGAAACGAGTTCAGTATATTGCCAGATTATCCGGTTTTATACGTGCATGTTCAATTCAAATATGCAATTTTAAAATTTAGGAAATTTGCGGTCCGGCGCGGTTAGAAGAAAATCTCAAAAGAAAGCCCAGCTTTTGCCAGATTTATTCACATTACTTGCAAAACCCAATAAAAAATTGGAGTTGAGTCATTATATTGTTTTTGTGTCAAACGGAAATTTATTATTATTAAATCAACAGATCATATATTGATCCAAATGATATTTAAAAATTAAGAGACTAACTACAAATACAAATCTACACTGAACTTAGAACACTAAGAATTCTTCTTCGGAATAAAACCTTCGAAACGTCAAAATCAAAATGCTCTGAGAAGCGGTTAAAAGTCTTGATGGCGCCAATTATTGCAGAGTTGGCCCCGTAATTGTTTAGTCTCACAGGAACGAAGAGCTGAAGATCATCTCAAACAACGAGGTCGGACGCTAAGTGGGAGAACTTCCAAAAGTGCGGGAGAGTCGATTCTTGATGAAAGCAGATCAGCGACGAACGACGCACGAGTGGCGGTCCTGCGGGCTTGCAGCGTGTCGATGTTGATCAGGCGGCAGCGGCTTTCGTAGCTGGGAAGTCGAAAAGGGTCTTGCCAGTTTAAGTGTCGAAGGGCATACCTCAAAAAACGTCGTTGAATGACGTCGATGCGATCAGAACCGTTTTGATAATATGGGCACCAAACCGCAGAAGCATATTCGAGGATCGATCGAACCAGACTGCAGTAAAGACTCTTCAGGCAGTAGATGTCCTTAAAGTCCTTCGTCATGCGGAAAAGAAGACCCAGGCTTCTGGAGGCTTTGTCAACGATATAGTTAGTGTGATTCTTAAAATCCAACCGCGCGTCGAGGATCTCACCAAGATCTTTCACGTGTTGAGCTCGAGAGATTGCATCGTTTCCAAGGAAATAAACGGCTGAGAACGGGCGTCGTTTGCGGGAAAATGATATTACTACACATTTATTACGGTTTAAAGGTAGGCGATTGGCATCACACCAGGAGGCAAAGAGGTTAAACTGGTTCTGCAGGAAGTTCACATCTTCGGAGCCATTGATAGAGTAGTACAGTTTCAAGTCGTCTGCATACGCCAATTTTGGTCCATCGAGAAGTTGCAGCACGTCATTTAAGAAGATTAGGAATACTAACGGCCCTAAATGACTTCCATGAGGCACGGCTGATGGAGCTGAGAACTGCCTGGAAAAACAGTTACCCGTACGAACTGTCAATTTACGTCCAGTAAGGTAACTGCGGAACCAGCCAATAAGAGATCCACAAAGTCCTAAACGCGCGAGCTTTCCGATGGCAATATCATGGTTCACCTTGTCGAATGCCGTAGACAGATCGGTATAGATGGCATCAGTTTGGGGATCTAAAACCACCAATTCGAAAAGTTTGGCTATAGCACACAGAGCTGAAATTCCTCGGTAATTATTAACATATTTCCTATCTCCCTTTTTATGAACCGGGAACATGTAAGCTTCTTTCCACAGTGAGGGGAAGGTGGTCAAGCGAAGCTTGGAAGATAAGCCTGATAGGAATCAAGGAAGGCATAAAACACTTCAGGAAGGTAGCTGGTATCCCATCCGGGCCCGTAGAGAAAGAGTTTTTGAGCTTAGTGGCTGCTTTAGAGATGGTTGTGTCCTCGACTGTAATACCGTTTAAAGAAAAGCCCAGTGGTGAAACACTCCTGATGGCACAATTAAGTTGGTCGTCGGTTATTGAAGATGTATCAAAGATGCTCGAGAATTTATTGGCGAAGAGATCGCAGATTCCGGAGTCAGAGTTCGCCATGATGCCATCCAGGAACATGCAGTACGGTGTTCCAGGTTCATTCCGCTGATTCTTGACGTGATTCCAGAAGGATTTTGGGCTAGTCTTGAAATTTTGCTGAATTCGACTAAGATGGTTTTGATAGCAACGTTGACAGGTTTTTTATAGGCGGAGTTAAGTTTGCGATATTCTTCCTCGGTATGCGGAGATTTGTGCTTGTTGTTATTTCGAAGGGCACGTCTTTTTGTCGCTTTCAGTTGTCGTAAAGCTGCTGTAGCCCATGGAGTCCGAGGATTAGCATTGGCGGTGCGTTTCGACACATGACGGTCGATTACGTAGTTGAGGATGTGCGAGAAAGTTTCGTCTGCAGCGTTAGGGTTAGCTAGTTCGAGTTCGGATTCCCTGGAAAGGTTAGAAAAATTGTATTGAAAGAACAATTATGTCTGGTGTCTTCAAACAATAAATATTAATAAGTACTTCTCGTGCAAATGTTGCATAAGAGTTAATCTTTAATAAAACTTCGTTTTTCTTTTCATGATTGATTACAGATCATCGAAAGCTGATTAGAAAGATCGAAAGCATAATAAATATTTCCATCATGACAATTGGGAAATAACATTAAGATCTTAGACAAAGATTAAAAATAAGAAAAAATAATGGAAATAAATTCAAATTCCATAGAGATACAGATATACAATTTCAAGAGTAAAATTCGAAACCTGAAATCGGAACTCATTCAGAACCACAATTCAGTGCCACAAATTACAATCACTATTTCAAATCAATATTTGCGAAACAGATAACACATGAATATCTAATTCAAAATTAAGAAACAAAGTTGTAATCAAGGCCAAAAAAGGAATGGCAAAATTTATAATTTAAATCCAAAGGTGTTATTTCAAATTCTTGTATTTAAAAAACAAAAAGAAAACTCGTTCACGTTTTCATGCAATGTGTTTGAAATTGAAAAAATAATGCGAATTATTTGCAATTTTGTATAAACAATAGGATTCTCGTGAAATCAAATATTAAATAACAAAAACTTTTGTCAAATGTGACCAAATGTTCAAAACACAGAATCATAAATCTGAGAGAAGATAAGATTAAAATCATATTAATATTTACAGAATTACTCAATAATATTCGCAATTCAACCATGAGTGTGTTCTATGATCAAACATAATTTGAGATTGGTCAACTAGGAAATAATATGCTGATTTCCGATTATTTGCTTAAGCAGAGGATAATTGTGAAGTAAAAGTGCATCAGAACCAATAGTATGGAATTGGGATTAAATTAATTGGAAAATTGGAAATTCTCTAGTAACTCCTAGCATGTTTCTTTATTTAATAAGCAAGGGATAGTGATGTATTAACAGGCTCAAACAGAAAACTCAAATTGGTCTGAATTTTCTTTAGCTATGTTTGTCTTTGGTAGTTTTTAAAACGATTCCAATGACAAGTTCCGATAAAAAATGAAAATTTGAGGTGTTTGATGTTGGTCACTTTGTTATAGATTTTTTCTGAATAATGACTGGATGCTGCTTGATTTGTTATGATTTTGTGTAAGATTTTTCTAGGTTTTGAAAATAGTTGTACTTATTTGCCCAACCAATGAAAATGTGGGAAAAAAACTGCAATTTTTATTCTAGGAGCTTCCTTAACTTATACTATAGTGAAACTATCAGAATATTATTTCACTGGGGCCTCCTTACTTGTGAAATTTAACGTTTTAATTCCAATTTTATCGTTTCAATTCTTTTTTGGCTAGATTTCTAGAACTTAAAGCAGTATGATTGAAGTAATGTTATATTTTTTTTCTTCTCCGGGGGGCAAAGGCAATTGCCAACCCCCCGCAATCCGGGCTTGAGTCATATAGACTCCAACCGCAAAGGAAGGTTAAAATGGTTTTTGAATGGATTTTTCAGGCATGCATGTGCATTTCAGTAGATAAGCACAGTAAATAAAGCAAATTATTGTTAACGAGGAAATGATCCAAACAATAAAGTTTTATTGAAACGCTTTTTGATAGATTTTTTTTTCTTCATTTTTGAACAACTGATTTGGTGCCACTTTGGATAGCATGTGTCATAACGTTTGAGTTCACCGGAAATCCTAATCCTTACAGCTTAATTCCGGACTTCTCGGCATCAGCACGGTACTTCTCGACGTATTTGTTATCGGGATCGTACTTGGCCTTCAGGGCAGCCCATTCTTCCGGGCGGTTGGCCGAAAGATACTCGATGGCCTTGTCGCTGCTCTCCTTCTGCTTGGGACTACACTTGGCACAATCGGTTTCCAGGGCTTCCGGAAGGACACGTTTCAGCTCAGCCGCATCCGGTGGGCACTTGCCCTGGTCCAGCAGGCAGTTGTAGTAGTTCTTGAAGAGACGATCGGATTTGACCACTTCCAGCACATCGATATTGTCGTACTTGTTGGTGTAGACCGTGTCCTGGGCCACGGCGTAAGCCAAGAAAGCAGCGAAAAGGACGAAGAATTTCATTTTTAAGTTGATTTTTGATAAATATCGAGCTGGAGGCTGACTTCGAACTGTGATAAATGCATCAGATCTTCACTCTATTTATATGGCCTCGGAAATATGCAAGTTGTGCATTCTGGTCAACGTCTTGCAAATTCAAATCATTTAAACCGATAGTGCATAGACGAAAAACAGTTCATTCAAGAGCGTTTTCAAGATTCAGATCGAATGTTTCCAAGCCCAAAGCACGAATGCAGCCAATAAGAGATCCACAAAGTCCTAAACGCGCGAGCTTTCCGATGGCAATATCATGGTTCACCTTGTCGAATGCCGTAGACAGATCGGTATAGATGGCATCAGTTTGGGGATCTAAAACCACCAATTCGAAAAGTTTGGCTATAGCACACAGAGCTGAAATTCCTCGGTAATTATTAACATATTTCCTATCTCCCTTTTTATGAACCGGGAACATGTAAGCTTCTTTCCACAGTGAGGGGAAGGTGGTCAAGCGAAGCTTGGAAGATAAGCCTGATAGGAATCAAGGAAGGCATAAAACACTTCAGGAAGGTAGCTGGTATCCCATCCGGGCCCGTAGAGAAAGAGTTTTTGAGCTTAGTGGCTGCTTTAGAGATGGTTGTGTCCTCGACTGTAATACCGTTTAAAGAAAAGCCCAGTGGTGAAACACTCCTGATGGCACAATTAAGTTGGTCGTCGGTTATTGAAGATGTATCAAAGATGCTCGAGAATTTATTGGCGAAGAGATCGCAGATTCCGGAGTCAGAGTTCGCCATGATGCCATCCAGGAACATGCAGTACGGTGTTCCAGGTTCATTCCGCTGATTCTTGACGTGATTCCAGAAGGATTTTGGGCTAGTCTTGAAATTTTGCTGAATTCGACTAAGATGGTTTTGATAGCAACGTTGACAGGTTTTTTATAGGCGGAGTTAAGTTTGCGATATTCTTCCTCGGTATGCGGAGATTTGTGCTTGTTGTTATTTCGAAGGGCACGTCTTTTTGTCGCTTTCAGTTGTCGTAAAGCTGCTGTAGCCCATGGAGTCCGAGGATTAGCATTGGCGGTGCGTTTCGACACATGACGGTCGATTACGTAGTTGAGGATGTGCGAGAAAGTTTCGTCTGCAGCGTTAGGGTTAGCTAGTTCGAGTTCGGATTCCCTGGAAAGGTTAGAAAAATTGTATTGAAAGAACAATTATGTCTGGTGTCTTCAAACAATAAATATTAATAAGTACTTCTCGTGCAAATGTTGCATAAGAGTTAATCTTTAATAAAACTTCGTTTTTCTTTTCATGATTGATTACAGATCATCGAAAGCTGATTAGAAAGATCGAAAGCATAATAAATATTTCCATCATGACAATTGGGAAATAACATTAAGATCTTAGACAAAGATTAAAAATAAGAAAAAATAATGGAAATAAATTCAAATTCCATAGAGATACAGATATACAATTTCAAGAGTAAAATTCGAAACCTGAAATCGGAACTCATTCAGAACCACAATTCAGTGCCACAAATTACAATCACTATTTCAAATCAATATTTGCGAAACAGATAACACATGAATATCTAATTCAAAATTAAGAAACAAAGTTGTAATCAAGGCCAAAAAAGGAATGGCAAAATTTATAATTTAAATCCAAAGGTGTTATTTCAAATTCTTGTATTTAAAAAACAAAAAGAAAACTCGTTCACGTTTTCATGCAATGTGTTTGAAATTGAAAAAATAATGCGAATTATTTGCAATTTTGTATAAACAATAGGATTCTCGTGAAATCAAATATTAAATAACAAAAACTTTTGTCAAATGTGACCAAATGTTCAAAACACAGAATCATAAATCTGAGAGAAGATAAGATTAAAATCATATTAATATTTACAGAATTACTCAATAATATTCGCAATTCAACCATGAGTGTGTTCTATGATCAAACATAATTTGAGATTGGTCAACTAGGAAATAATATGCTGATTTCCGATTATTTGCTTAAGCAGAGGATAATTGTGAAGTAAAAGTGCATCAGAACCAATAGTATGGAATTGGGATTAAATTAATTGGAAAATTGGAAATTCTCTAGTAACTCCTAGCATGTTTCTTTATTTAATAAGCAAGGGATAGTGATGTATTAACAGGCTCAAACAGAAAACTCAAATTGGTCTGAATTTTCTTTAGCTATGTTTGTCTTTGGTAGTTTTTAAAACGATTCCAATGACAAGTTCCGATAAAAAATGAAAATTTGAGGTGTTTGATGTTGGTCACTTTGTTATAGATTTTTTCTGAATAATGACTGGATGCTGCTTGATTTGTTATGATTTTGTGTAAGATTTTTCTAGGTTTTGAAAATAGTTGTACTTATTTGCCCAACCAATGAAAATGTGGGAAAAAAACTGCAATTTTTATTCTAGGAGCTTCCTTAACTTATACTATAGTGAAACTATCAGAATATTATTTCACTGGGGCCTCCTTACTTGTGAAATTTAACGTTTTAATTCCAATTTTATCGTTTCAATTCTTTTTTGGCTAGATTTCTAGAACTTAAAGCAGTATGATTGAAGTAATGTTATATTTTTTTTCTTCTCCGGGGGGCAAAGGCAATTGCCAACCCCCCGCAATCCGGGCTTGAGTCATATAGACTCCAACCGCAAAGGAAGGTTAAAATGGTTTTTGAATGGATTTTTCAGGCATGCATGTGCATTTCAGTAGATAAGCACAGTAAATAAAGCAAATTATTGTTAACGAGGAAATGATCCAAACAATAAAGTTTTATTGAAACGCTTTTTGATAGATTTTTTTTTCTTCATTTTTGAACAACTGATTTGGTGCCACTTTGGATAGCATGTGTCATAACGTTTGAGTTCACCGGAAATCCTAATCCTTACAGCTTAATTCCGGACTTCTCGGCATCAGCACGGTACTTCTCGACGTATTTGTTATCGGGATCGTACTTGGCCTTCAGGGCAGCCCATTCTTCCGGGCGGTTGGCCGAAAGATACTCGATGGCCTTGTCGCTGCTCTCCTTCTGCTTGGGACTACACTTGGCACAATCGGTTTCCAGGGCTTCCGGAAGGACACGTTTCAGCTCAGCCGCATCCGGTGGGCACTTGCCCTGGTCCAGCAGGCAGTTGTAGTAGTTCTTGAAGAGACGATCGGATTTGACCACTTCCAGCACATCGATATTGTCGTACTTGTTGGTGTAGACCGTGTCCTGGGCCACGGCGTAAGCCAAGAAAGCAGCGAAAAGGACGAAGAATTTCATTTTTAAGTTGATTTTTGATAAATATCGAGCTGGAGGCTGACTTCGAACTGTGATAAATGCATCAGATCTTCACTCTATTTATATGGCCTCGGAAATATGCAAGTTGTGCATTCTGGTCAACGTCTTGCAAATTCAAATCATTTAAACCGATAGTGCATAGACGAAAAACAGTTCATTCAAGAGCGTTTTCAAGATTCAGATCGAATGTTTCCAAGCCCAAAGCACGAATGCAAATTCGTAACCGATTAATGATAATGATTAGGCAAAAAACTACCCAGAACGAGCCGATGAAATAATTCTACCGAGCCCCACGAGACTTCCAATTGGTTCCATATAAATACAACCCCGAATCCGAGGATAAAGTACAGTTCAAGTAAACAATCCAAATCTTCAGCATCAAGATGAAAACCGTCATCATTATTTTTGCGCTCATTGCGGTGGCTCTCGCCCAGGAGACGATCTACACCAGCAAGTACGACAATATCGATGTGCTAGAGATCGTCAAATCGGATCGGCTCTTCAAGAACTATTACAACTGCCTGCTGGAACAGGGCAAGTGCCCACCGGATGCGGCTGAGCTGAAACGTGTCCTACCGGAAGCCCTGGAAACCGACTGTGCCAAGTGTAGCCCCAAGCAGAAGGAGAGCAGTGATAAGGCCATCGAGTATCTTTCGGCCAACCGACCGGAAGAATGGGCCGCCTTGAAGGCCAAGTACGATCCCGAAAACAAGTACGTCGAGAAGTATCGCGAGAATGCCGAAAAGATCGGAATCAAACTGTAAATGGATGTATACGTGATGTGATCAGTGATACTTCAATGTTGGATTTACTCAAAGATATTTGAAAACCGATTCATAACCAAATACTCAACAGTGATTTCAATAATTTGATTCAATAAACTAATCTGTGATTATCAAAACGAAAAACTGAATTCTGCTGTACCGTACAATTTATCACGTTTTAAATTTTTTAACAAAACTCAATCTTGAAACATTTTAAACCGTTAAACAATTTTCCAAAACACTACATGCGGTTGTTAAATCAGTATTTCATTAAGTTTTATTCCGGAGCTATCCTGATGTATTTAGTTTTTTTTGCAGGACATTTTGAAATTTATTATTTGAAAAAAAAATTCTACAATTTTACAGTTTGAGTTTTTTCGATATACAGTAGATCTCCACTTATCCGAGCCACTGTTTTCAAACAAAATCTATGAAAAAATGTGTTATATCATACTGATATATTAATAACTCGACGTTTTCGACGTTGTGCAATGTTGGACTAGGTGTATTCCTTGGAAAGATTATAAATTTACCTAAATTTTTAATATAAGGCTATGATCATTTAGTATCCGGCACTTTATTTCGGTGATAGCTACGTTAATAGAGCTCGGATATGCAAAACTTTAGTAGCGTTGTGTTGGTTATGAAAAGGACTATCTTGCCTATTTTTGATAGATTTTTAAGTTAACGTGTGTTTGAGATATTTACGATGCAAAAAGACATGGTAAAAATAATTTCGCACAAACTTGCTTTTTACGCATTAACGCGCTTCGAAAATTTTTCATTGTTGACTTAAAATCTCATGAATTGTTGATATTTTCTGTTTTTTTTTCGAACCAAATGGTTAAGAAGTATAAGGAGCCACTCTAGGTTCCACACGAAGTTCAAACCAACCATCGGAGTGCAACCCTTGATCTTAAATCTGGTAAAATGTCTTAAATGGGATAACTGAATGCAGAATCCTTAAATAATGCAAAAAATCCATTTCAGGCAGGCAAAAAGTGTTGCCTGACTAGTAGACACCAAGTAAATAATTAATAATGATCAGTTCCAAAGATCGCAATCTGTACATCCGATTTTTACGCAATAAATATGACAGATGTGTTCTGATGGACAAAAAAAAATATGTTAAAACCGGATTTTAGAGATCAAATTCTTCGAGGTGCCTACTCATGAAAAGGTTCCAATTAGATTCCAATTGCTTTTTCCAGGTGAGTTTGTGTATCATGATTTTGCAAAGGTTTTGCTTCTGTGGTAAAAAAATAAATCAATACATACATGAATGGAAAAAGTGCGCAAAGATAAAAAAGAGATTTAATGAAAAAGTTAGAATATTTCTTGAAATCATTGATAATTTTTTTTTATATTTTTACATTAAATGTCATATTAACACCTTCATTTCCTCCATAGAAAGTTTTTCGATCAAATGAATAGTTTTTAAAATACACACGTTTTTAACTGCCCGGATTCTAAATGATCATAGCTTTAGTCACTAACGTGACAAATTGTGGCTAACAAATTTTTATGCGAGGTTTTTACAATGAAATCAAATTTTTCCACCATTTTCTGTCTCTTGTCCTACAGTGGACAAATTTAACTCCATCGCATAAAAGAGATGTGTTAAATATTGTGTTTCAAACATCTTTTGCTGTAGAGAGGTTTCGAAATAGTGCACGTTATTCAAAAAATTATCAAAAAAACGTCAATTTACCAAACTTTGATAATGTATAGAAAAACCAAATTTTAATATATTGTTTCGAAATTTGAGATTTTGACAGAAGATTTTAGAAAAAAAACTAAACATATAACGTTACAGCTTCCAAATTTTTTTTTTGCTGATTGCCAGCGATGATTTCCCACTGTGCATAGGGTTTTAACCCTCCAAAACTGTTCGCAAAATAAGCGTTGCGGGGAAATTTTACCTGTAGATTGTTGTTATTCCCGTGGCTGCAAATGTTGACCGTTTTGGATGATATTAGATTTATTGTGTAGGTAATTCATTCTAGTTTCTTAATATTCCAAAATAAAGTAGATTTGCTTTATCAGGTTGTCTGTAGTAGGAAAAAAAGACCCAAAAGTAATTTTATTTTTAGATTGCTTATAGTTTCTGACACCATCGACATATTTAAGAGTTTCTTTGATGTTTGAAATTGTCAAGAATACATCTATCCGACGATGTATAAATTTTGGGGGTCCGATGAAAAAATTTACTTCTATCCCGGATTTTTTTTTAGAAAAAAATCTTGTTTAAAAAAAAGACATTCAGATTTGGCTTTGCTTTGCTGTTTCTCATATCTCAATAAACCGATTTTCTAAGGAGTGTATTAAAAAAAATCAACATTTTGTTTTACGAATAACATTTGAATGCACGTTTTAGCTTTCTGAACCTTGATCTTCAAAAAAACTCAGAAATTTCAATTTCTATTTTGATAAAACATACTTGATCTCTAAATCATCTCAATTCTTCAGTATATTAGAATTATGATAAAGATGCTTTGAATCTGCGTTTCGGGTCATATTGACCCGAACAGCTTTGGAACGCTAAAGATACCTGGCGTATCATTCAGTGAATAAGTGATTGAGTGAATAATTTTCGAATATTTTTGAAATTGTAACAGTTAACAGCCTAAGCAAAAGCCTTTAAACCCTTTTTTCAGAGCATTTACATTAATCCCTCAAAGTCAAAGTTGATACCCAAATTTGCTTAGATCTGGAATCGTGCCATTACAAAAAAAACGGTCGTGGAGCGAAAAAAAATGATATCGTTTTTTTTATTCTTTTGAATTTTATGCTCCTAGTGCTCCTAGTATCTACCTTTAATTTCCATTTAAAACGAAGATTTCAAGATGTTATTCATCAAAATCGGTTGATAATAGTAGAAGTTAAGTGTCCATTTCCCGACCATTTCAGCGTTCCCGGGAATCGGGAAATCTGACATTCTTTTCCCGGGAATTCTCGGGATTCCGGGAAAAATTGAAAATGAAGATTCAAACACTCTTCTGCATACGAAACCTCATCTATAAGGTATTTTAAAAGTTTTAGTTAGTAGTATTGCAAAACATTTCAAACGGTTAGCAATTAGGTATAAATCCCAAGACCCAAAAACTAAGTTCTTTAACCGAAAAAACCCGACTAATTCTTGCTGCATAAATTTGAAATAATTGAGAAAGAATTTTCACAATCGATAGAATTTTGTTAACTAGATTTAGGTTATTCACCAAATCTCGTAAATTTTCAAATAAGTATCTTATTTTTCAAAATATGTCATGATGAGTGTTGCAAAATAGAATATTTAGATTCTTCTAGTAGCGTTTCTTTACTGAAATTATTTGGTCTTAATTTTAAGAATTTTTTCGTTTTTCACTTTTATGCTAAGTATTCGAACAAAACACTTTTTTTTATCAAATTCAATGTAACTATAAACTAGTTTTTAGAAGAAAAAATGTTTAAGTCTAAGCCAAATTTCAAGGTAGAACCACTGATCACACTGACATGACACTATGACAGTATGGTCAGTGGTAGAACTATCATTTTCCTTGCTAAATCATCGTGTTAACAGTTAGAAATTTAACAATTTTTATTTGTTTCGGGAACATCCGCGATTTTGTTTAGCGTTCCCCGGTGTGGAGTCCCGTGTCTAGACCTTATAAAGGTCCAAATCGATTGCTTGCTAGATTTTGCAAAGGTCAGTTGTGCTAGCGATTGCTCAACATCGTTGTTGGTTTGGCTCTCAATATATTGTCTGTGTGGTGCGAGCGCAAAGACAACTTATATCAAGATTGAAGATACCACACCCGGGATGCTGGAATTCCCAACTTTTTCTTCAAATTTTCGAAGGGCATGGAAAGTGTATTTAGAGAAATATGATGTATCCTCATGTTTCGCTCCCAGCGGAATATCATCCGCGCTTGGTGGCCTAGCAATTGGATCTTAAACGTAGAACTACATCGCCGGTGTCATCAATCGGCGCTGGAAATCAAGATTCGGGAGCGTATTTAAGTGGAGATGGGACATACGCTGCGAAAAGATGTGAAGGAGATTTGCAAAGAGGCGCTTGAGTGGAATCCAGAAGGACGTCAAAGGAGAGGCAGACCCAGAAGCTCGTGGCGGCGAAGCCTAGCCAACGAAACCCGAACTGTGGACGAAAATCTTTTCTGGGACCAAGTGAAGACGCTGGCTCCAGATCGCCGACAGTGGAGATCTTTTACCACGGCCCTATGCACCGGGGGATCGGCGTGGGAACAAAAGTAAGTAAGTAATTGTTGTTGTTGGTTATCCACCATGGGTGAACAGATTCACCGCAGTTTCTGCCTAAGTATGTGCTCACATGCATTCTTAGATTATTAAGTTCGACAAATCTCCAATGCAACGCGTACACCATACCCGGACCCCATGGCTTCGTATGAACTGTTATGGAGTGAATGAATTGTGTTGATGTAGGTATATTTTGGAAGGACGAGTCAATCAGGTGGGCTAGTTTACTTACAAGTATTCGACATCCGTGTATATATGTATGGCCAGCTGGCAACTGATTGAACATTCTTATTATATAGTCAGGAATATATAGAAGGAAACACATCTTACCTGTCGGCCACTAATAGGATTCGAACCCAAAAGTTTTATTGCCGATACCGGGAATCGAACCCAGTACGCCTGGCATACCAAAACCAGACTCGCGCCAGTCTATCCGCTAGACCACATCGGCGCTCGGAACAAAAGTAAGTAAGTAATATGAAAAAATTAAGAGATTTAAATTATGTCGCCTGAGATATTAAAATATACATTTTAAGTACTCACAAGTACTTTTCTGCTTTCATATTTCTTATTTAGATTATTTTATTTCATTTTCGGATTCCACGGTCTATTTTACCTTACAAATATGGGTCAGTCAAAAAATCTGTTTAATCGATCTGTTTAAAACAACTGTAACCAAAAAGCCATCAAATTCTCATCACATCAAAACTGATACAATGATAAAAGTGGTATAAATGCTAGGGTTGATTCAGATTTCACCTAGTTTTGAGAATCAAGAATACATTTCAATATGAAGATATTGGTACTGTTAACCATAGCCGCTGGTATCGGATGTCGAAATGCCATTGACATAATCTCAACTACTAACGCCGATGAAGTGACGATCGTTAAATCGAATGGCCTCTCTAAGAACTACTACAACTGTCCGCTCGGTCAGGCCAAGTGTCCACCGGATGCACGGAAAACTGATTGTGCCAAGTGTAGCCACAAACAGAAGGAGACCGGTTATAAGGTCATCGAGTATCTTTCGGCCAACCGACCGAAAGAATGGGCCGCCCTGAAGGCCAAGTACGATCCCGATAACAAGTACGTCGAGAAATATCGCGAGAATGTCGGAAAGATCGAAATCAAACTGTGAATGGATTCTCACGACATGATGTGATCAATTTTTCAACGTTGAGCCCTCATTGATCTTCGATAACCAATTTAAAATAATGTAATACTCAACAATGATATAGATGAAACGGTTCAATAAACTAATCTGTAATTATCAAAAAAAAAACTGAATTCTGCTGTCCCGTACAATTTATCATTTCTAAGAACCTCCAAATAATTCAGATAAAGAGATAAGATTTTTTAGATAAAAGGTGTACCGAATACATATAGTGTTCGATGAAATCCTAGCCGTAGAAATTCTCGCGTTCTCAGTTGTCTAGGCACCACGTTGAAGTCAACTCTCGCAAGAATGTTTGGCGCATCGATGTCACCGAGCAGCAATTTCCCAACAAACGCCGCCTTCAGGTATTCACGTCGGTTAGCGAGGGTATCCAGATCAAACCAGGAGCATCTCTGTGAATACGTAGGAGATTCTTCCGGGACTGGCCAGGGGCTAATTCGGAGGAATCTCCTACGTATTCACAGAGATGCTCCTGGTTTGATCTGGATACCCTCGCTAACCGACGTGAATACCTGAAGGCGGCGTTTGTTGGGAAATTGCTGCTCGGTGACATCGATGCGCCAAACATTCTTGCGAGAGTTGACTTCAACGTGGTGCCTAGACAACTGAGAACGCGAGAATTTCTACGGCTAGGATTTCATCGAACACTATAAGGTCAGAATGAGCCTATTCGTTCCATATGTGCAGTTTTCAACAATGCATGTAGTGAATTCGATTTTAATTTGACGAGTGATATGTTTTTGAACCGCTTACGAGCTACAATGTTAAGATAATTTCTGTTTTGTATTCTGTTTTGATGTTGGATCTTAGTTTGCTTTTATTTTGTAAATCATTATTGTTAGTTTGTATATTTTGTGAATTATTGTATCGTCTATGCTATCTCCAATGATGGGTTTTTTTTGAGCCTTGTGCTTTTCCCATCACATCCATTTAGACTTCCTGGTCCGATGGATTAAGAAATAAACAATAAACATACTTATATTTTTTACCGTTCAGTAAAACGAATATTCGGTTGAATGTTCACTTGAAAATTCGGTCGAATGTTTGAAAAAAAAAACCATTTAATTAGTTGAAGCTGTAAAACGTTGCCTAGGTCGGAACCAATTTGCCAATGAGCTTTTTTTCTACATTTACGTCAGTATTTTTTCAAGTATGTGCTAAAATTGATCAATTTCATAAGCTTAATTAATCAACAATCAGAAAGCCATCAAATCCTCATTAGTGGTAATATTACGGAAAAAATACAGTGCTGAAAAAAGTATAAATGCTAGAACTGGTTCCACCCTCAAAACTAGCAGGTAAGTATTTCAACATGAAGATTCTAGTCCTACTGTTAACCATGGCTGCTGCTGCTGTTGTCGCTGGTCAAAATGCCATTGACATAATCTCAACTATTAATGTGGATGAAGTGCTCGCCTCTGATCGTCTTACTAAAAACTACTTCGACTGTTTTATGGACAAGAAACCGTGCACGAGAGAAGGAACCGAAATAAAAGTTCGGATAGGTCCATACGTTGAAAAATTGTGCAGCGAAAATTGCTCAGGGGCGAATGCTAAATTTGTAAAAGTATACCGTTACTTACAAAAGAATAAAGAGGCAATACTTAAAGAACTGATTGAGAAGTACGATCCAAACAACGAATTCTTCAATAAATGTGGAGAGCAATTGATGAAGGAATGAAGGGGAACGATTTGGTAAATTACCTAGTAAAATAATACGTGAATGGAGGGCGAGGTGGAGTAGATGGTCAGTAGTGAGAGATACGCGCTATCTCAGAGTGAATTCCTGGAATGTCAATTTGACACCTCATAACTAAAACCGGCAAATCTCTCTCGTTTCTCAACCGATTTTTACAAAATTTATATTTTGAAAACTTCGTAATGTAAGTCAATATGTGTCTCAGACATTATTCAGCTACAATACTGCAGTTTCCCGTTAATCAAAGTCTAAAAATACAAAAAATCCGAAAAACATTCTTCGGAAGAAAGACTGTAGATCGGGTACGGAATGCTCCAAAAAATTAACTGTGGGTCCAAGAAAGCTGAAGTTAGAAGCTATACGTTGCACAGAAGGATTTATTTTTGTTTTTGATATTTTTTTTAAGATCATGACCAAAAAAAGTGAAAAAGTGGTGTGAAAACCGTCCTTTTTAATAAATGAACCGTCAAAATTGTATAAGTAACACTAGATACATTTTGAAAATAGAATTGGAAACTGGGTGTAATTTGGCACATTTTCGCATCTTTGGATTTTCGAAATACGAAACACAGAATATTTGACGAATTTTCAAAGGCAGCTGTTTTCAAACTTTTTGTCGGATTGCAATTTTTCAGATTTTATTGATTCTTAATTCAACCTTGCACTAGATTTAGAGTATATTCACGCGAAAATTTTGGCAATAAATTTATTTTCACCAGAACGGTAATTTCAAACCGATTCTAACGGGTGTTAAATAAAAAATGAGAATGTTTTTAATACCTTTCAGTAACTCAAATAAAGAGCGTAAAATTTTCTTTCTCCAAGAAAATTGCTCTTTGGGCTCCCTAGAAACAGTAGGCGTGTTTGGTTTTGCTAGTTTGAATTTAGTCAAAGCAAAGATGGCGTCGAAACAGCACGTGCTCCGCGAACGCATTGTACGGTTCTACGAAACGCATTTCCAGCAAGGAAAAAAGTTCACTGTGGCACATTTTAAGGAAGAAAATGTACCTGACAGTACGGTATACTGTATCCTGGGTTCCCTGAACGTAGAGCGGAAGGTCGGAAATCGTCGTCCGGTGACGATAATGACGAAGCAGAGGAAGATATCGTTAAAAAAGCTGTTTGACAACAAGGACGCAACCAGCCTGCGTGACGCCGGAAATATGGCTGCTCCCACGTATTGATCCATCGTACCCTCAAGATGGAAGGAATCGTCTGCAGGAAGAAGACGAGGTCGCCGGAGTACACGGAGGAGCAGATTGAGACGGTTAAATCACAGTGTCGGTGGATGACCAAAAATACTGCGGGACGTCATTCGTTCTGGCTGGCTGGCGTACCTTGAGGAGAAAAAGATACCGTTCGTGCAGAAAGATCGTAACCCAACAAACTTGCCCCAGTGCCGCCCAATAGAGGATTTCTTTGGCTCACTCAGTGCCCTAGTGTATAAAAACAATTGGAGGGCCAAGGACACGAAGCAACTGACTACAAGAATCCGGAATTGTATCCGGAAAATGGACGTAAGTGCCGTACAAAGTTCTTGTGAGAGCATCGCGACAAAGTTGCATCGAACATCAGACCACGGCCCTTACTCAAACATTCACTGACATTTTTTTGAAGAAAATACATTATGTTATTAATAAAAAATACTGAAATCGATGAAAAAAAAAAATTACAATTTTTTTATATGTGATTGAAAAAATTCTCATTTTTTATTTAACACCCGTTAGTGGTGTATATAGTGGTTCTGAAGAGATGTAATTATCAGTGATTACATTAGTGCTGCCATGGATGACAAATCTCCTTAGATCGACTTATCCAGTGAACAGTGACAGTGCATTTTTTTTCGTCTGCTTCCCCCAAGCTGTGCGGGGAGAGATAAATCGCACTGCAATCAGGCAGGAGGGAGATTGTCAATAGTAGGTGAGCGTTAAGTGAGCGAGAGCATTCTTATCCGCTGCTGGAGAGAATTCCCTTCTCTGGAAAAACCAATGCGCATTCTGTTGAGGAGAAATCTGAGAGCTAACATTTTTTTTCTTGGTACGTTCACAAGCAGCGCACAGTGGTTTAAAACTCGAAAAACGTGATCATGGGCTTTTTGATGCCTTAGATGTCAAAATAGCTTAATGACATGTTCTACAATGTTTCATTATTTTTAATTGTGCATATTTTGCCATTATTATTTTTCTGTTCGATTCACCTAAAAGTGAGATTTTGTTTTTATTTTTTGAATTTGTCATCTAATCAAAATGATGTGTTCAGAAAACTTGTAGACAATACAATTTTAAAAAACTTTGTAAAAGACTTTGAAGCTCTATCTCTCAAAACAACAGATTTATAAACATTTTTCTAAAAACTAATCTCAAAAAATGAAATTTTCGTTTAAATGTTTTCAAAGCGACTTTCGAGTCTTACTTTATATGAGAGAGTTGTAACAATTGTAAAAGTGCACAACTTCATTGAAGATGTCAAGTTTCTATCTTGACGTTAAATGGTACTTTTTGTGTAATTACGTTTTAAAATTGCATATTTTCATTGATCCATATCTCTAAAAGTTGCAAACTTATGAAAACAAAATTATATGCATTTGAAAGACACATTCTTGAGCTTTAATGAACATATAATTTCATTTGTATGTATCAGGTTTTACTACTAAAATCATTTATCTGAAAGATGGTAGTTTTGAAGTTTTTGTTAAGCCAGCCTGGCAAACTCTAGCTTTTTAGCAAAAGGAAGGATGAAATCTTCATTTTTTTTTATTCCTACCGTTGACAAGTGAAGACGACAGTTCTTAATTTGTTAAGATTGAAGAGTTGGCCCTGTCTAGACGCGTTAGTTCCATTATAGTAAGTAAATCATTTACTTCAGCAATGGTATCAACACTTTGATACCATTGCTGAAGTAAAAATTCGGAACGCCAACCAAAAAAAAGGTCATCACTTTCTGTGAAATTCCGTAAATTTGACATATCCTGATTTCACCAGTCCCTGATTTTTTAAACAAAAACTGTTGGCAACCTTTGGTATAAGTGCAAAAATGATTGATTTCGAGTTAATAAAACGGAACGATTCTTCATGTTTCAAACTATATTTGGTGATTTCTTCAGATTTTTAGAAATTAATTTACAAACCTTATGGAGAATGGCCATAAGTTTTTCAAAAGCGTGTTTTCTCGAAACATGCTTTTGCACTTATACCCCTTTTTGACATCATAGGCCTAAAATATAAAAATCCAAAGTTTGCAAAAATTTTCCTAAACAATATAACAGAGAAGAAAATATAGTATAAATTTTCTAAGACCTTTTAAAAACTAATCAAAAATGCAAATACCGATTTTTCGGATTTCCTTACCGAAAAAAGATTTTTTTTGAGTTCGAAAATACCAATTTAAATGTGGCATCACTGTTCACAAGAAAAGACACTACTCTCAAAACCAGAGGTGCCAGAGCAGCCTGATTTCCGAGAGGCCGTCCTAAATTTTGAAAAAACTCAAACTGTCTGGATTAAAAAAAAAAATTATTATTGAATTTGTAGTTAAATGATGAGAACATCAAACGAATCTGTAATAAAACAGTTTAACATCTCAAACAGATGGTAATATTCGGTTCAAATGATATTTAAACGATGTTTTCCGAAATAAACCGCAAGCCAGCTAAATTCTTATTTCTGCTATCTCTTCTGTTGCATAAATTACGGCGTCTACAGCACCGTTATTTCGCCTTCATTGGTCAAATCTATAAAGAGCTGCATTTTATTTCCACCAATCTACTGGTGTCCTGAAAAATTCTGTTTTTTGTATACGCGTTGGCCTGATTTTTTGACGAAACTATTTACCTAACACCTCTGCTCCGAACGCCACCTTTGAGAGTTATTTTTGAAAAAAAAAAAAAAAATAAAAACAGCAAACAGCAGTACGCATAGTAGCCACAAGTACAATTTTTTTTATAATTTTTTGGAACATATTCTGTCCGCACAGTAGACAGATTTTGGGGATTTGGTTAAGATTAGTTCAGATTTTACATTTTAAAATTATAAACCATCAAAAGCGTTTTGAAATAGACAAACGAAACTATATCGATTGAACGTTTCATTTAGAAAAAGACAGAATTCAGATTCATGTGAAACACCTATGAGGTAACTAATTTTTTTTTCAATTTTCTGTTATTAAAAAAAACTACAGATTTCATAATATTTTCCTCTGATGACTCTGATGTTGGTTCTATGCATATTTTCTGTTGGTCTAAAACATTTTTTTAATAAAAGTAAAGCTACAGCGGGGAAGAAATTGTTCTTATTTTTTTAACGTTGTGTGGTGGGAGCCTAAACTTTTTTTAAAAATACGTTGAGGTGAATGACTGAAACACTAGGGCGCTCTTGGCTAGAATGTTCTTTCTCCCACTCAGATTCGAAAGCTCTCACTTGCCGTCCGAGTGTCCGAGTCTCTTACAGCCAGAGATGCCAATGTGCCTGATGTTTCAGGCATTGCCTGATTTTTTGAGACTCTGCCTGACAACCTGATAAGCCATTAAATTTCCTGATTTTTGTAAATATGCCTGATTTTGCCTGGTTTTTGCGGATGTCATGAAAAATAGGTGGTAAGGAACTGGAGTAGGTACCATAGCTGGAGTTAAAAAGTGGCTGAATCAAAGCAATCGAAAGATTCTCGTTAATTCTTATTGAAAAAAGGACATTGAAGGTAATCTTTCGATTGCTTTGATGCAGTAGAATTATTCAAGCAAGTAGGCTCACAACACATATTAGAGTAAAAATGAGGAGCGATTATAAAAAAACGTCATCACTTTGAGCTAAATTCCATTACTTTAACGTAGCCTGATTCTGCCAGATTTTTATTTCACCAGTTCCCTGATTTTTGAAAAAAAAAATGTTGGCAAGCCTGCTTAGAGCTGGTGTAAACTCGGATAACGAGTGGAGCACGATCAACGAAAGAGGATTACACTCGGAAGCCGAACTGAAAACAGTGTTGTTTCCTCCCGGATCTTTGTTTTTTGGGAGGAACCGACCAACCATGAGCGCTGCAATGCTTTACACAAATACGATAAATAAAAATGTAACGTACTTTCATAGCTGATCTAAAGTGTTTTTCCGAAGCATGTTTTTTTTCGGATTTTTTTTCTTAGACTTTAAATAACGTAAAATTGAAATGATGTAAAGGGTGATACGGTCAAAATTTGGTCAAGGGAAAACGCGTGTAAATCGGTGAAATCGTTTTTTTTAAATCAAATTAAATTTCTTTTTCAAATTTAATTAGTATAAAATTCAGGAAAAATATTCAGTTAGGCTTCCGGTTTTCCTAATCCGAATTTCCGGGCCTTACGCTTAACCCCTGCCATCAGATTTTGTACAGCCACCTTGTCCACCTTCTTCGCCACAGAAAACCAGTTTGCCTTGAACTGCTGCTCTTCCTTAGGAGTTTTCCGGTCTTCTTTAGTTTCCGCTTGACAATAGCCCAGTATTTCTCAATTGGGCGGAACTTTGGCGTGTTTGGAGGGTTTTTATCCTTGGGAACCACCTGCACGTTGTTGGCGGCATACCACTCCATGGCCTTTTTACCATAATGGCAAGATGCCAAATCCGTCCAAAACAGTACGGAACAACCGTGTTTCTTCAGGAAAGGCAGCAGACATTTATTCAAACACTCTTTCACGTAAATTTCTTGGTTGACAGTCCCGGAAGCTATGAAAATGCTGCTTTGCAAGCCACAGGTACAGATGGCTTGTCAAACCAGATATTTCTTCGCGAATTTTGATAGTTTCATGTGCTTGAAAATATCTGCTACCTTTCCCCTTCCTTTTGCCGTATAAAACTCCTGTCTCGTAAGCTGCTTGTAGTCGGCTTTGACGTAGGTTTCGTCGTCCATTACCACGCAGTCAAACTTCGTCAGCATCGTCGTGTACAGCCTCCGGGATCGCGCTTTGGCCGTCGTATTTTGTTTATCATCGCGATTTGGAGTCACTACCTTCTTGTAAGTCGATAGTCCGGCTAGTTTTTTGACTCGATGCACGGTTGTAGACGATACACCCAGCTTATTTGTGGCATCTCGAAGAGAGAGGTTAGGGTTTCGCTTGAAAATACCGGCAACTCTCTTTGTCGTCTCAGCGGCTTCCGGTTTTCGATTTCCCTTCGATCCAGACTTCCTGGCTGTCGACAAACGTTCCCCAAACACTTTAATTACATTTTTTACGGTTGATTTGGCAACTTTTAGCGGCTTGGCCAGCTTTGCGTGCAGGTAGCTCGGATTTTCGCGATGCGCGAGCAAAATTTGGATATGCTGCTCTTCTTCCTTGGACGGCATTTTGACAAATGAAGAGTGAATTCCAAAATCAAAATAGGAGCAACATTCTACACACACACCTTCAAAATTAGGGGTGTTCAGGTTTTTTAAATGCAAAATTGAAAGAAATGCGTCAAGTTGATATTGACCAAATTTTGACCGTATCACCCTTTAACTGAATATTGTCTGTAAAACAATACGAGGTTTCAAAAACTAAAAATTTTGTGAAAATCGGTTAGGAAACAAGAGTTTTAGTAAGAAGTGTCAAATTAAACACTCCAGGGATTGTAACGGGTAAAAATTTCTGGGACGGATGAGGCTTAAATCGTCTTCAAGCATCCAAAAAAAATCGATTATGATTTTTTTTGATGAAACTTGCTCAAAAAAATTGGTTTTTGGTTACCAAAATCAAAAATTTTAATAACCCAATTTGAGGTTTTTTTTAAACAGAGTTTACTTAAAGGATATCCTGAACATGGGTCGGGCCGGATCTTTACCAAATTTTGAATCAAATATCCGGGTAAACCCAGGCAATCGTTAAGCAACTTACGGAACCTGCCGAAATTTGATAACCGCGATAAAATGATTTCACAGTTTGTCAGCTACCCAGTGGAACAATTTGACAATCTAAATCAGATTAAAATTTTGCATCAACTTATCAAAGAGCAATCATTTTCTCATCTGTACATTTTAATGAACTGATGTTTCAACATTGTTGTATGAATGAATTTTGTATAAATATCAGAAATGATGTCGGTTTTGATTACATTACCTGTTTCAGGAAACAAAACTATAGTTAAGAATGAAATTTATCTTACTTTTAACCATCGCAGCGGTTGCCACGAGCCAATATACCACCGATAAAATTTCAACTATCAATCTGGATGAAGTGCTCGCCTCCGATCGTCTTCTCAACAGTTACTTCGAATGTTTGATGGACAGGAAACCGTGTACTGCAGCAGGATCCGAGCTTAAAGCGTATCTTTTGTTATATATCGAAATGTTACGCAGTGGCAAAGAAGTGTTGTTCTCCGAAGAATTTATCAAAGTGTTCGAATTCCTACATAAAAACAAGCTACAGATGTTCGATGAACTGTGTTCTCATTATGATAAAGATGGAACCATTGTTAAAAAGTACGCGGATCAATTATCCAAGGGAAATTGATCGGTTTGTTAAATAGCAATGTGCATTTACCAAAAGTATGACTAGTACAGTTCAGCACCATAAGTCCAATTAGATACAATAAATGAGTGAAAAATAAATGGAAATCTGATATCTTAAAATCATTGTTTACTTGGCGATAATATAAAAAATGATTAGTAAATCTTGGAACGAAAATTATAAAAAAAAAACAAATTAATTTCATTTTAAAACTTGCAACAACGCATAATTTACAACGATTCACGGTTCCAACACTTGCAACAATGAAACAGATCCATGACCCGGGGTGACCATATTCTGGGAGCGTCAACCCATTACCGGGTCCATCGTGTCATGGCAGTTTGTCTGCTGTGGTCATTTGAGAACCGCCATCACATTTAATTCTATTAACTCAAGCGATCGCATTAACGGGCTTTTGACCTCTGATCGACTCTTTTTGGGCCTCAATTATCACATTGCGTGAAGACTCACTCAGATTGCTGCTGCTGGCTGCATTTGAGCAAATTATTAAACATTGATGTGCTCGCAAGTATCGATAATTGCTTCCGCACCATCTCGATCCGTCTATCGATGGTGGGCAACAAATCGATCGAAGTTTGGGTTTTTCCAATAAACCTGAAAACGATACTCGTAATGCTGGTTTCATTTTTTCATAGGTAGGTAAATTAACAAAAAAATCGAGCATTAATTTAAACATATATGAAGTCTATACTTAACGTGCTAAATCTGAAACAGAATTTCTCTGAAATAAGTAAGATGAAAAATATACTGGGATGAACTCTATCGGACATTTATTTATTCACCCTCGATTTCCGAAAGAGACGTGGGATTAGCTCCCATACTCATTCGGAACATCTCTTGTAATTTGTATTATTTTTATCGTTTTTACAAACAAAAGATTTTTGTGAGCCATGAATTATATTAAAAAATGGACGTTTTGAGACACCTCTCAATCCTGCAGAACTGAACTTTAAATTTAGGTAGGGAGAAAAACGGGCATGATGGTCATTCGGTAATAAGAGTTTTAGTATAACTTTGTGGTTTTGAGTCTTTTTCTCGAAGCACACTAGCTCTAAGGTTTTTATTTATTTATGCTTGAAATACTTGGTTATATTTTTTGTCATTTTTGTCTATTTTTGTTATTTTTTGTCATTTTTGTCATTTTTTGTCATTTTTTGTCTTTTTTGTAATTTTTGTCATTTTTTGTCATTTTTGTAATTTTTTGTAATTTTTTGTAATTTTTTGTAATTTTTTGTAATTTTTTGTAATTTTTTGTAATTTTTTGTAATTTTTTGTAATTTTTTGTAATTTTTTGTAATTTTTTGTAATTTTTTGTGATTTTTTGTAATTTTTGTCATTTTTGTCATTTTTGTCATTTTTGTCATTTTTGTCATTTTTGTCATTTTTGTCATTTTTGTCATTTTTGTCATTTTTGTCATTTTTGTCATTTTTGTCATTTTTGTCATTTTTGTCATTTTTGTCATTTTTGTCATTTTTGTCATTTTTGTCATTTTTGTCATTTTTGCATTTTTGTCATTTTTGTCATTTTTGTTATTTTTGTAATTTTTGTAATTTTTGTAATTTTTGTAATTTTTGTAATTTTTGTAATTTTTGTAATTTTTGTAATTTTTGTAATTTTTGTCATTTCTGTAATTTTTGTAATTTTTGTCATTTTTGTAATTTTTGTAATTTTTGTAATTTTTGTAATTTTTGTAATTTTTGTAATTTTTGTCATTTTTGTCATTTTTGTAATTTTTGTCATTTTTGTAATTTTTGTAATTTTTGTAATTTTTGTAATTTTTGTCATTTTTGTCATTTTTGTCATTTTTGTCATTTTTGTCATTTTTGTCATTTTTGTCATTTTTGTCATTTTTGTCATTTTTGTCATTTTTGTCATTTTTGTCATTTTTGTCATTTTTGTCATTTTTGTCATTTTTGTCATTTTTGTCATTTTTGTCATTTTTGTCATTTTTGTCATTTTTGTCATTTTTGTCATTTATGTCATTTTTGTCATTTTTGTCATTTTTGTCATTTTTGTCATTTTTGTCATTTTTGTCATTTTTGTCATTTTTGTCATTTTTGTCATTTTTGTCATTTTTGTCATTTTTGTCATTTTTGTCATTTTTGTCATTTTTGTCATTTTTGTCATTTTTGTCATTTTTGTCATTTTTGTCATTTTTGTCATTTTTGTCATTTTTGTCATTTTTGTCATTTTTGTCATTTTTGTCATTTTTGTCATTTTTGTCATTTTTGTCATTTTTGTCATTTTTGTCATTTCTGTCGTTTTTGTCATTTTTGTCATTTTTGTCATTTTTGTCATTTTTGTCATTTTTGTCATTTTTGTCATTTTTGTCATTTTTGTCATTTTTGTCATTTTTGTCATTTTTGTCATTTTTGTCATTTTTGTCATTTTTGTCATTTTTGTCATTTTTGTCATTTTTGTCATTTTTGTCATTTTTGTAATTTTTGTAATTTTTGTAATTTTTGTAATTTTTGTAATTTTTGTCATTTTTGTCATTTTTGTCATTTTTGTCATTTTTGTCATTTTTGTCATTTTTGTCATTTTTGTCATTTTTGTCATTTTTGTCATTTTTGTCATTTTTGTCATTTTTGTCATTTTTGTCATTTTTGTCATTTTTGTCATTTTTGTCATTTTTGTCATTTCTGTCATTTTTGTCATTTTTGTCATTTTTGTCATTTTTGTCATTTTTGTCATTTTTGTCATTTTTGTCATTTTTGTCATTTTTGTCATTTTTGTCATTTTTGTCATTTTTGTCATTTTTGTCATTTTTGTCATTTTTGTGATTTTTGTCATTTTTGTCATTTTTGTCATTTTTGTCATTTTTGTCATTCTTGTCATTTTTGTCATTTTTGTCATTTCTGTCATTTTTGTCATTTTTGTCATTTTTGTCATTTTTGTCATTTTTGTCATTTTTGTCATTTTTGTCATTTTTGTCATTTTTGTCATTTTTGTCATTTTTGTCATTTTTGTCATTTTTTGTCATTTTTGTCATTTTTGTCATTTTTGTCATTTTTGTTCATTTTTGTCATTTTTGTTCATTTTTGTCATTTTTGTCATTTTTGTCATTTTTGTCATTTTTGTCATTTTTGTCATTTTTGTCATTTTTGTCATTTTTGTCATTTTTGTCATTTTTGTCATTTTTGTCATTTTTGTCATTTTTGTCATTTTTGTCATTTTTGTCATTTTTGTCATTTTTGTCATTTTTGTCATTTTTGTCTTTTTTGTCTTTTTTGTCATTTTTGTCATTTTTGTCATTTTTGTCATTTTTGTCATTTTTGTCATTTTTGTCATTTTTGTCATTTTTGTCATTTTTGTCATTTTTGTCATTTTTGTCATTTTTGTCATTTTTGTCATTTTTGTCATTTTTGTCATTTTTGTCATTTTTGTCATTTTTGTCATTTTTGTCATTTTTGTCATTTTTGTCATTTTTGTCATTTTTGTCATTTTTGTCATTTTTGTCATTTTTGTCATTGTTGTCCTTTTTGTCATTTTTGTCATTTTTGTCATTTTTGTCATTTTTGTCATTTTTGTCATTTTTGTCATTTTTGTCATTTTTGTCATTTTTGTCATTTTTGTCATTTTTGTCATTTTTGTCATTTTTGTCATTTTTGTCATTTTTGTCATTTTTGTCATTTTTGTCATTTTTGTCATTTTTGTCATTTTTGTCATTTTTGTCATTTTTGTCATTTTTGTCATTTTTGTCATTTTTGTCATTTTTTTAATTTTTTGTCATTTTTGTCATTTTTGTCATTTTTGTCATTTTTGTCATTTTTGTCATTTTTGTCATTTTTGTCATTTTTGTCATTTTTGTCATTTTTGTCATTTTTGTCATTTTTGTCATTTTTGTCACTTTTGTCATTTTTGTCATTTTTGTCATTTTTGTCATTTTTGTCATTTTTGTCATTTTTGTCATTTTTGTCATTTTTGTCATTTTTGTCATTTTTGTCATTTTTGTCATTTTTGTCATTTTTGTCATTTTTGTCATTTTTGTCATTTTTGTCATTTTTGTCATTTTTGTCATTTTTGTCATTTTTGTCATTTTTGTCATTTTTGTCATTTTTGTCATTTTTGTCATTTTTGTCACTTTTGTCATTTTTGTCATTTTTGTCATTTTTGTCATTTTTGTCATTTTTGTCATTTTTGTCATTTTTGTCATTTTTGTCATTTTTGTCATTTTTGTCATTTTTGTCATTTTTGTCATTTTTGTCATTTTTGTCATTTTTGTCATTTTTGTCATTTTTGTCATTTTTGTCATTTTTGTCATTTTTGTCATTTTTGTCATTTTTGTCATTTTTGTCATTTTTGTCATTTTTGTCATTTTTGTCATTTTTGTCATTTTTGTCATTTTTGTCATTTTTGTCATTTTTGTAATTTTTGTAATTTTTGTCATTTTTGTCATTTTTGTCATTTTTGTCATTTTTGTCATTTTTGTCATTTTTGTCATTTTTGTCATTTTTGTCAATAAAAAAGTCAGAATAAAATGACAGTTAAAGTTCATTTTGATATTTTTTTAAGAAGCTTCGATGAAAACCATTCGAAGGTTTTTAGAATGTGAACCAGCTAGAGTTTATGATCTTTCTCCTATTGCAACTGGTTAAAATATCAGCAAGTCGCGGAGAGGGTTCTCTTGAGAAAGCCGGCAAACTGCATAGAAACAAAGGGGTAAAAAAAACGAAACCAATCCAAATGCGCATCATGGAATCTTGTCTGCCAAAGTTCACTTAAAGGTGATTGAAGGTGATCCTCGGATACGTTGTCTATTTCACAGCCTCTCCGCGTCTTCTGCATGGAATTGTGTGGTTCATTCGAGATAAATGTTCAAATCCGCCGGAATGGAGTGGTAAGTGAAATAATTATTGCTCGGTGGAAGAAAGGAACCGGCGATAGATTTTACGTCAATAAATCTACTCCTCTCATATTCGCGAAATGACCGGAATCCTTGATTTCGTGCCGGTTGCATTTGGACTTAAGGTTAAGCCCGAAAACTGCAATTTCTACTATAAAAGCAGATTAGAAGGCTTCTATGAGCTAGTATAGTGAAGCATCTCGAATCAAGAACATTAACATAGCTAGTGAGTTTGTTGAATATCGGGCGTAAAAAGCGGAAAATTTGAATTGTGTTTTCTTTTGCATTCTAGATATTTTGGGAAAATGAAATTCTTCCTTGCCATTTTCGCTGTGCTTGCGCTGGCCGCAGCCCAAGAAGAAGAAGGTAGCAAGTACACCTCCAAATTCGATACCATCAATGTGGACGATATCCTGGCATCGGATCGACTGTTCCGGAACTACTATCTGTGCATGATGGATGAGGGACGCTGCACGCCGGAAGGCAACGAGCTGAAACGAATCCTGCCGGAAGCTCTGGAGACCAACTGTGCCAAGTGCAGTGAAAATCAACGCGCCACTGCCATCCGGGTTTTCGAATCCCTCAGCCAGAATCGGCCCGTCGAGTGGAAAGCCCTGCGGGAACGTTACGATCCGGAGGGAAAATATATCGAACAGTACCGCGAAGAAATCGAGAAGAACGGAATCAAGGTGTAAAGAAACTGTGATCTTGTTAGAAACGAAGATGATCTCCTATATTGACGTTCAATAAATTGTTCGCAAACTGTTATAAATTTTTCCTTCATTTTTAAGAGAAAGCAATCTATTGGAAAGTCTTTAAGAGTAAGTTTTTTCTCATGTCTAGGAGGAACCTTCACCAGGTTTGAGATTTTTTATCATCGAAACTTGAAAAATCACTTTCTCTAATCTTCATCTACTGGAGGGTGTCTAACAGGGTATTCAATGTTAATAATAAGTTTAAGCCAATAATTTTGGAAGCCACTGTATGCTGTTTTGGTAAGTTTAATCCTATTAAATATTCCTTCTGTTATAAGCGTTTTTATATCGCTGTTGTTAAATGTTTGCTGAAGTATTTGTTCAGATTTGCTCGATAATTGTATTGAAAAATTCGAGAAAAAGTCCGGATTAAAAAAAAATCGTATTAGATTTTCCCGGATATTTTCGGGAAAAAATTTGGAATGATCACACTAGAAAGCCCCCTAAACTTATATTAGAGTAAAATTTTCAAGATATTCGTTAACGAAAACCACCTTAACTGTTATACCTATTTAACGTTTTAATTAAGATTTTAAATTTTGATTTCCTTTTGTGATTTTCTATAGTTAAAGCAGTGTGATTTAAACAATGTTATTTTTATCCTCGAGGCCCCCATTTGCCCACCCACAATCCAGTCTTGCCTCGAACAAATTTTTGCGTTTTTCTGTACAAAATTTCAAATCAAAACCCGGGTACCGAATTTTCATTTTGAAAATCTGCAAAAATCTGTCGACACAACTAATTAACAATTTTGACAATTTTGACAATTTTGACAATTTTGACAATTTTGACAATTTTGACAATTTTGACAATTTTGAAAATTTTGAAAATTTTGACAATTTTGACAATTTTGACAATTTTGACAATTTTGACAATTTTGACAATTTTGACAATTTTGACAATTTTGACAATTTTGACAATTTTGACAATTTTGACAATTTGACAATTTTGACAATTTTGACAATTTTGACAATTTAGACAATTTTGACAATTTTGACAATTTTGACAATTTTGACAATTTTGACAATTTTGACAATTTTGACAATTTTGACAATTTTGACAATTTTGACAATTTTGACAATTTTGACAATTTTGACAATTTTGACAATTTTGACAATTTTGACAATTTTGACAATTTTGACAATTTTGACAGTTTTGACAATTTTGACAATTTTGACAATTTTGACAATTTTGACAATTTTGACAATTTTGACAATTTTGACAATTTTGACAATTTTGACAATTTTGACAATTTTGACAATTTTGACAATTTTGACAATTTTGACAATTTTGACAATTTTGACAATTTTGACAATTTTGACAATTTTGACAATTTTGACAATTTTGACAATTTTGACAATTTTGACCATTTTGACAATTTTGACAATTTTGACAATTTTGACAATTTTGACAATTTTGACAATTTTGACAATTTTGACAATTTTGACAATTTTGACAATTTTGACAATTTTGACAATTTTGACAATTTTGACAATTTTGACAATTTTGACAATTTTGACAATTTTGACAATTTTGACAATTTTGACAATTTTGACAATTTTGACAATTTTGACAATTTTGACAATTTTGACAATTTTGACAATTTTGACAATTTTGACAATTTTGACAATTTTGACAATTTTGACAATTTTGACAATTTTGACAATTTTGACAATTTTGACAATTTTGACAATTTTGACAATTTTGACAATTTTGACAATTTTGACAATTTCGACAATTTTGACAATTTTATCAATTTTGACAATTTTGACAATTTTGACAATTTCGACCATGCTTGGCATCGCTCCTCAGATTTGCCCGTTCAGAGTAAGAGCGTGTATTTTTTTCGCTGTGCTCTTCCCAAACCGAAAATCTTTAAAAAATGCTCAGTTACCTCCAGAGCGACCAAGCGTCCACCCAAGTGTGGGCAAGAGAAGCAAGCAAACTGATGAAGTGCGTCCTCGGTGCAGATAAATTCGTTCGCACTCGGGCGAAAGAGAAACATTACAGAAAACTCGGTTTGTCTTTATCGGTTGCGTCTGGATCGATGTTTCGAAGTGCGTCAGAATTTACAATGCAGAACATAAATCTAACGGAACTAAATTAATAACGCCAAAGGTAGTTAAGATAGAATGTTGGTGTCTTCGACAATATTGCTCTGTTTAATAAAGCGCATATTTTGATATGAAATATAAAGTTTAGAGGTCCACCAATAGCAAGATATAAATCATAACTTTCTTATTTAGCATTTTAGAGCTTAAGGTTTTTTCTACAAAGTTATTTATCTCAATAAAACACACTACTTTGCTT
This sequence comes from Uranotaenia lowii, assembly GCF_029784155.1. Taxonomy (NCBI): domain Eukaryota; kingdom Metazoa; phylum Arthropoda; class Insecta; order Diptera; family Culicidae; genus Uranotaenia; species Uranotaenia lowii. The sequence goes on from NC_073692.1 coordinate 34,271,440, forward strand.
AACATGTCAAAGTTCTAAAATCTTAACCCAAGGAGATACAGTTAAATTAAAAAAAAAACTTTACAAAAAGTTATTGTTATTATCACGTTAGTTTTTAATCTCTCCACTTCAAATTTTATATCAAAATATGTGAATTAACAACTTTGCCCAAAACACCTATCTGGTCATTCCTGAGCGAGTTCCTCTAGATTGATGTTCTGCACCAGGACCAATGATTAGCTACGAAAGCTTTCTTCGGTCAAAAAAAATCAAAAGCATAGCGGTAAAGGGAGATAAATCCTAAATTGTACGATTTGTGAAAGTTTTGCAGTTTTATTACTTAAATTTGTCCAGATCCCTGCGTAATTTTCACGGTTCGTTTAACAGACAAAGATTTTTGGATAATTTTAGTAAATGTTACTTTGCGAATTGCTGCTTTTGTAAATTAATGCTACCTACGTACGATATTTAAAGTACATAAACCTAAGTATACAGCAATTTGCGGATGCCCGGATATTGTGAAAAAATTACATGGATTTTGCCCAGTTTTATCCACATAATTTGGAAAATGAAACAAGAAAATCGAATTCAGTTTAAAATTGTTTGTCGAAAATTGGATTTGTGAAAGTTTGTTTCATCAAAAATGAAACCAAAACTTTCCTTCGTATGCTTTAAACATAAATGTAACACTGCTGATGTGTTGCGACAAAAAAATGTAAGTCGTTTTTCTTCACTAGATAAATGTCTGGAATTTCCTCAGATTTGGCCGGATATTGCTCGGTTTTTGGAATGGCAAATTTCAGATTATTTACCCGGTTTTCACCATGTTTTTCAAATAATTTGTCAGAAAGTGCCCGGCCCGGCTACGTACAAAAATATTTTATACATAAACCTACATTGGACCTCTTCGACTGTTCCGCACTGCATAGCGGCTTTCTTAAAGAAAACATTCCTGCATTGAAATCTTTCTGGCGTGATACACTGAGCGACACAGCAGCGTCGCTAGAGCACAATTTTCTAGCCAGCTCCTTCTCTTTTCTTTAGAGCGAGCGACGTCCACCCGACCGTCAGAGCAACCGCAATCGGGCGCACTCGGCAACAAGATTTGTGAACGTTGATCGGCTGAGCAGTGCACTCGGAAACCGAAATGATAAAAGTGTAATTCGTTCTCTGCTCTGTTCTGTTTGCGAGGTGTTGGACAAGCATGATTTCGACAATTGTGACAATTTTGACAATTTTGACAATTTTGACAATTTTGACAATTTTCACATATTTGAGGATCTTTTTCGAAAATTCATGATATTTACGGCTTATGTTCTTTTGTTCTCTAATTCTTTCCATCACCTACGAAAATGTGATTATTTTCAGGTACAAAGATTTACTAAGCATTTTCATAACATTAGTATTGTACTTTATACTGTTTAATTATTCATTTATAAGTCCTCTTACATTTTAAAGAAACTTTTGAAAATACATCATAAAATCTTAAAAAGGATGATTAGGATTTGTATACAGTAAATTTGTATTAGGATTAGGATTTGTATGTAGTAAAAAAAAAATAGAAAACTTACTAACATATGGAGTTAAAATAACGCTAAAGATAAGACAAGTGTTGTAACAGTGATTAGTATGATTATGTCTTTGAAAAACCATTAAAATGGTTGAAAAATCTTCAAAAAAAATTAAATGTTCTAGACTCCCCCATGGATGGAGGGGATGGATGGTTTTTTTTTCAAATTTGGGCGCAAATGAAAGGAGAAAGTCCCAGCTTTTGAAGCGTGCAAAAATTAGCGATGCTAATTTCCGAAAAATAAAATTGTTCTATCAGAGACCCGGTGCTAAGTTGGTAACTTCATTTCAAAATAAGAAAACCGAACCACCCAAAAACTATGCGCTTATGATAGAAAACAGAATAAAACTTATCTACTTGGATCGGGAAAATCACAAACTCCGTAAAAGACAAACTCCTAAGTGCTATGTTCTGAAATACATTCAATGCATGTACAACAATAGTGTCCATAAAAGAATGAAATCGGGCGCTGCATCGAAAAACCTTCTAAATTTGATACGCTGCCATTTCTATCTCATTGTTTTTTTTAATTAAATTTGTTCACAAGCTATTTCAACTTATCATCTATCATCAGTACATTTTAAGCGGAATGGATTAATTAGGAATTAAGAATTGAGAAAAAGATACAGCTAAGCTTTGTCAATTTGTCTAAATAGTTTCAATTGATATAAACAATGGAGGAAGTAGGCGATGTCTAATTGACACCGCACGCGTTTTTTTTCGCTCTTCTAATAATTCCAATAATTTTCGTTTTTCAATCCAGTGAATCTCTAAATAAATTGAAAATTAGTGGTATCAATGTGTGGCCGGATGTTTACAGCAGGGATGGCCAACAAGATAAGTGCTCCTAGTTTATGGACATGGTCTTTCGGAGAGGTTTATTTGTCTCATGGAGTCGAAAGAGCCTTGATTGATTGCAGTGTTGTTGTTCGTGTCGGTACTTGGATTTCGTTTTTCATTCAATGTGCCTGAAGTGATGGTTTTTGTAAAAACAAGTTATTGATGTATAAAATTGGTCTTGTTGAATCCCACGATTTCAGTGCTAAGTTTAACTGTAAATTTGCGCTAGGAGAGTCAGATCCTCCTGTTACAAAAAGTGGTCAGTTTTATGGTTCTGGGATTTGGGATAGGAAGATTATGTTTTGTTAGTGAAAGTGATAGAGAAGTGACATATTCCTGTGGAGTTGTTGTGAAAAAACTCTAACAGCCAAATTATTTATACAACAAGCTTATACAAATTGCCTTATGAATATTTTTTCCCCCGAGCTAGAGGAGGAAATTGGATTGCTTCGATTGGAAAATGTTAGAAGAATCAACACTCTTGACGAGGAACTTTGATGTGATTGTTTCATGTTTCATTCATTATATCATTCATCAATCCTATTTGCCATGTTGGATTCCCTTAATTGCACCCTTCCCGCTCCCTTCTCAGCACCTAAAGAGTTATTTTTCTGTTTCAGATTTTCCCTACCATGATTACATTGACATTGACATCAACATTTGAAATGAGAATTGAATCCAGATTCTCATTTTAACATCTTCTGCTGGTTTTCATTATTAGTTGTACCATGTGCATCAGCCAATGCAAGATGTGTGTAGTCACCCTTTGCTATGCTATGCTATGCTTGCTATAGTTTCAATTGATATAAACAATTTGGCTTGTGAAGATTTTTGTGAAGATATCATTGATTGAATGATTGATAGCGAGCCCAAGAGAAACATCGAACACGGTTGCAGCGGGTAAGTTTTTAAATAACTGTCCGCCAACTGCAACGTTCATATAAGGTCGCGAATGCCATAGAGATGGTAAAATGATTAAAATCGAAACAAAAAAAATAAAATGGAATTCATCGAAGCTTGGTTATAGAGGTGGTCTTGGCGGAAACTTACACAAACCGAAATTTATAATTTTTCCCCCAAATTAATTTAATGGTTGGTTCAGCCTAATGAAGTTCGAAAGTTCGAATATTTATGTACACACGAATTGAAGCAATTTTAAAAAAAATGACATCAAAAGACTAAATATACTTGCTCCGCATGGCTTCACTGGTCATACAAAATTGCCCATTAAAAAGGCGAGAATCAATTCTACAGAACATAAGGAAATGACAAAAAATACTCGTCTCCCAACTCACATATTTCACTGAGCTTCTGACGCCGTTGACATCAAAATGGTTCGTCATTATTTAGGGTAGAAATATTATCTTATTTGGTTCTTGTTGATTAGCTTAATCGCCACTTGCAACACTACAAAGGATTACTCAGGTCTTTGCGTTCCAAGACGGAAACTAATTTTCAAAGAAGAAACTGCCGATAAAGAAATCTATTGGATATGGCTCGAAGATTATCATTTATTTTTATGAAAAAAGACTAATCACCAACAAATAACAACGAACGCTTTCAATTTTAAAGGTTTTATTGTTTCCTGCATAGGGATGATTCGAAAACAATCAACCTCAAAATCAATCACTGCCGACAAACACCGAAAGCAATAATTCGAATTCACTTAGCATCATTATCATCGTCTTTGGTCACACTTGGCTGGCGACTGCACACTTGGTTCATTCTAGGTTGCGCGTTATGCTCACAGAGTGATACCCTCCTCGGTGCGGTACTTTTCGATGTAAACATTTTCCGGATCGTACTTGGCCTGCAGTGCCTTCCATTGCTCCGGTCGATTTTCGATCGTATGGTTGACGACCTTCAGGGCACCGGCCTTCTGAACTTCACTGCACTTGGCACAGTTTGTTAGCAGCGCTTCCGGAAGCAGCCGCTTCAACTCCTTGCCATCGGGAGTGCACGGCCCTTCGTCCATCAGGCACTTGAAATAGTTGTTGAAGAGCCGGGTCGATTTCAGGATCTCATCCAGATCGATGTTATCGTACTTGGTGGTGTACTGCTCTTCCTGGGCCTGAACCTGGGCCAGGCAGGCCAACAGGACGAATACTGCAACGGCGAGGAGTTTCATGATTGTTGATTTTTGTTATTCACAGATTTGCACAAAAGACTTGAACGCTTCGAACGAAACTGCAAGCGACGAACCGAATGCAGTAGATGATTTGCACTAGACACTTCTGATAACAATTGCAACACTATTTATACTGACTGCAAAAACATCTTCTAGCTAGAACCAACCTTTGGGCGAGACCATGGCGAGATCGGTGTTACTTCCAAGAGGTCATCTGTTAAGCCGGCCCCTTGAACGAATAACAGTTTGTTAGTTAGCCACGCTAAACATTTACGCTATGCCATGTAAAGGCGCTCGCGTGTGTATTCAAATTTCAATCAGTTTCGTTGGCAGCGCTTAGTAGCTAACTAGGTATTTATCTAAATAGCTAAGTTTGAAGATGTACATCAGAAGGGAGTGTTGATTTTTTGGGAAATTAAGTGATGTATGTTGAAAGTTTTATATTATCAAGAAAGTTATCGAACATAACGACGAGAAAGACACTAAAGAAACTTTTTTAATGTTTGCTTTTCTATATGATGTATTATTGGGAGACCATTTTAAGAACTGAATTGGTTCAGTACCGAAAAAGAAATTTTTACAACAACATAAAGTTTTGTGTGGGTTCTCAGGTCTGGTCTTTGTCTGAGGTCTCAGCTCGGAGGTCTCAGCTCGGAGGTCTCGAGTCTCAAATCTCGGGTCCTAGGTCTTAGCTCTCATTTTTGAGGTCTCATGTCTGAGCCTTGAGTCTCAGAACCCAGATCTTAAGTCTGTGGTCTCAGGTCTGAGGCCTCAGATTTCAGGATACATGTCTCAAATCTCAAGTCTTATGTCACCGGTCTTACGTTTCAGGTCACAGGTTTTAGATCTATATTTTCAAATTTTATATCTCAGGTCTCCACCCTCAGTATTAATCTCACTCAAATTTTAAAAAAATATCCAATTGGGTATATTTGGAATAAAACCATTTGTGAAATGTTTTCCCCCAGACATTTAAACTATTATATGAAAAACTCCATATTATTTTGCACTGTTAAGTAAAATTCATAAATTTTTGAATACATCCTAATAATTTTGTGCAGCAAAATTCGGCAAGTATCTATGTTTTATTACAATAGTAAGAATTTCGTTTTTGAGAACAAGCTCCGATTCGAAGATGGTGAATGTATTTAGAAATAGACACGCCCCACGCAAATCGGGAGGGTGTATCATGTCCAGATTTCAGCAGAACAAAGGTGTGGAAAATAGTTTTTTCACCGTTCAAACCTTTTTGTTGGTAGTTTATCTACAAGTTTAGATTCCAACTGACATGTTAGGTCAATCGAAACAACTTGCCCCCCGCGTTCAATGATTAAAATAGACGATAAAAAGTGGAAAAGTGTTGAATTGATAGAAAGCCTCTTGAGCAGATGAATCGTTGTAAGTATCAGAACATATAATTTCAAGTTTCTTAACTTTCTTTTCTTATCCCATATGAGACCCTCAGAGCCAATGCCATTTTGAGTTAATTTGTTAACTGTAGTATTAAGTCAGGATTCGGAACCTTCTGATGGACAAACAGTTTCCGTAGAAGATTGTCATTTCGGTGCCACTAGTCAACGGAACCCGGGCTATCCTGAGTCTTGAAAGGGATCATATGAATGTTTCGTGCGGCAAGTTGAAAAACTTATTACCATTATTTTGGTAGCCAACGATGCTGTTCAGAATTCCTGATTGACCTCACTTTACCGTGTTTACATTCCTATCGATCAAACGGAAATAGCTGGGGTGGTCAAACAAGCTGATCTTGATTATGAATAGTTAATTAAGGAAGGGAAAAGGAAATTTAAAGATAGGATCTTAAAGGGTGATACGGTCAAAATTTGGTCAATATCAACTTCACGTATTTCTTTCAATTTTGCATTTAAAAAACCTGAACACCCCTCATTTTGAAGGTGTGTGTGTGTAGAATGTTGCTCCTATTTTGATTTTGGAATTCACTCTTCAGTTGTCAAAATGCCGTCCAAGGAAGAAGAGCAGCGTATCAAAATATTGCTCGCGCATCGCGAAAATCCGAGCTACTCGCACGCAAAGCTGGCAAAATCGCTTAAAGTTGCCAAATCAACCGTTACAAATGTAATTAAAGTGTTTGGGGAACGTTTGTCGACAGCCAGGAAGTCTGGATCGGGGGGAAATCGAAAACCGGAAGCCTCTGAGACGACAAAGAGAGTTGCCGGTAGTTTCAAGCGAAACCCTAACCTCTCTCTCCGAGATGCCGCAAATAAGCTGGGTGTATCGTCTACAACCGTGCATCGAGCCAAAAAATGAGCCGGACTATCGACTTACAAGAAGGTAGTGACTCCAAATCGCGATGATAAACAAAATACGACGGCCAAAGCGCGATCCCGGAGGCTGTACACGACGATGCTGACGAAGTTTGACTGCGTGGTAATGGACGACGAAACCTACGTCAAAGCCGACTACAAGCAGCATCCGAGACAAGAGTTTTATACGGCAAAAGGAAGGAAAAGGGTAGCAGATACATATTTTCAAGCACATGAAACTATCAAAGTTCGCGAAGAAATATCTGGTTTGGCAAGCCATATCTGTATCTGTGGCTTGAAAAGCAGCATTTTCATAGCTTCCGGGACTGTCAACCAAGAAATTTACTTGAAAGAGTGTTTGAATAAAGGTCTGCTGCCTTTCCTGAAGAAACACGGTTGTTCCGTACTGTTTTGGCCGGATTTGGCATCTTGCCATTACGGTAAAAAGGCCATGGAGTGGTACGCCTCCAACAACGTGCAGGTGGTTCCCAAGGACAAGAACCCTCCCAACACGCCAGAGCTCCGCCCAATTGAGAAATACTGGGCTATTGTCAAGCGGAACCTAAAGAAGACTAAAAAAACTGCTAAGGACGAGCAGCAGTTCAAGACAAACTGGCTTTCTGCGACGAAGAAGGTGGCTGTACAAAATCTGATGGCAGGGGTTAAGCATAAGGCCCGGCTATTATGATTTGGTAAAGCGGAAGCCTAACTGAATATTTTTCCTGAATTTTATACTAATTAAACTTGAAAAAGAAATTTAGTTTGATTTTTTAAATAAACGATTTCACCGATTTACACGCGTTTTCCCTTGACCAAATTTTGACCGATCACCCTTTAGTCATCAGGCCGAACGGATATAGGGCCGCATTCGACCATTCGGCCTTACGGATATATGGCCTATCGTCCATTCGGCCTAATAGCCATTCGCCTCAACATGCAAACAAGCGTTAATATGTTTTATCGGCCTGACGACCATTCGGCCTGACGACCATTCGGCCTGACGACCATTCGGCCTGACGACCATTCGGCCTGACGACCATTCGGCCTTACGACCATTTGGCCTGACGACCATTCGACCTCACGACCATTCGGCCTTACAATCATTTGGCCTTATGGCCATTCGGCCGAACATCTTTTCGGATTTGCGTCTTTCGGCCCAACAGCCTTCGGATAGATAACCGTCGGCCGAACAACCCATTCGGATTAGTGGCTTTTTCGGCCTGATAACTCATTCGGCCAAAAGTGCATCGGCCGAATGACCTTCCGTCGAATGACCGAGCCTCCTAAACCGATTTCTTCTCCTCCGAACAATGTTGCAGCCATACGAACCACCCAGCAAATTTGAAATCGTATCAGAAATGATAACTTAACACGTTAACAATGGTTTTGCGAATCGCAATTCCAACTGCATGGTTAAAAGATCGTATAAAATGTCGTCTGAAGTCAGTTTAAATCGGATATGACAGAAAGTTCGTCATGTTTGTAAATTTTGGAAATGATTTTGCTCCCGCGCTAGCTTCAAGTGAGAGAATCATCTTCGTGTTCTGTTTGCAACCTGATAGCGCCCAATTTGTGAAGTTTTAGTCGTTTTAGAAAGAATTAAAATTTATGTTTGTATATTGCCTCACCACCTCACCATTAAATTATCATCCAATATTGGTCAAGCCACATGGTAAGCAATTATTGCCTTCAAATCCATCTATGATGCAGAAACCGACCCTCAAGAAAATGCCTGCACCGACGCCGAAACCAACCGAGACCCACAGAGTCGATTAAAGTGTCTCTAATTTGATTGTGATTGTAATGGATTGAAATGTTGCAGGAGTTGGTTGCAATGATCTCGAAGTTGATCGAACATAGCCCGGAGGAGGGACGGTGTACGACGTACCAAATCTTCACATTAAGGCAAATCCTGTAGCCCATTTTTGAAGCCTAATAACTTTTTTATCTTAACTCTTATTGAAATGCAGTCTTCAGATGGAATGTTTGTCATAATTTAGGCTTCAAGAAAAACCGTTTTGGAAGAAATCGGCCGACGGGAATCACAGTTATTGATGATAAACTGGTTTTTCATGTTTCTCTCGAACAACATGTCTCAAAATCTCATATAAACTTCAGGTTCGTTGAGCGACCCTTTCCCGTGATCCGATCTGGCCCAAATTTGGCATGAGATCTTGTACTAGGACTAGGATCAATTTTGGCCTGCAGCGCATAACATTTCACAGGTTTTGAATTTCCCATACAAATTTGGGGCAGTCTAACCCATACTTGCTTCAGTTCCTCGACTGTCTTCAATCTTCACTACCTTAGATCGTTTAAGAAGGTGCTGCTTCATAATCGCCCAGTTCTTCTCGATGGGGCGGAGCTCCGGAGTGAGGGGAGGGTTGAGCATTTTCGGCACAAAATTGAACTTATTGTCCGAATACCGCTTCAGCACGTCCTTGGAGTAGCAGCATGAGGCCAAATCCGGCAAGAAGATTGTTGGGGTGCGCACGTGCAAATGGCTTGCAAACCAGGAATTTTTTTCGCAAATATGGACATCTTCGGAGTGCGGAAATGCTCCTTGGCCGCGAGAAACAGGTTGCCGGAGATCTGTTTGAAGTCGGCCTTCACATATGTTTCGTCGTCCATGATGCAGCATTCAACTTTCGTCAGCATGTTGAGGTACAACTTCCTGACACGGGTTTCTGTTTCTCGTCGCGATTAGGGGCCTTTGTTACCTTGAACGTTCGAAACCCAGCCTTAGTTGTGGCCTTCTGGACAAAACTTTGGCTTAGTTGCAGCTTCTTAGCCACATCCCGCGTTCGGGTTTCGGTTGAAGGCCTTAACTACGCGGTTGTGGTTTTTGGTGTTTTACGGAATACTGTTTCCTTCACTTTTTCCTGTTTTTTTCGACTCCATTTCCACGAGTTGATCAGAGGACTTTAAAACTTGCAGGATGTAAACAATGCACTATGAACTAAATCCACCCAAATTTTCAATCAATTATACCCGACGACGGTTAAAAAGTTAGAGCAATTTCATAGTGTGACAATTTAATCGTGGACACTAGACCGCTGCAAAAAATGACTTTTTGCTCCCATATGTTTTTTCGATGCCTTTTGGGCCACTCAGCATCTGTGCAAAATTTGAGATGATTTGGTTGATTCCTGAATTAGCGCAACGCGTTTCAGTTTTGTATGGAAATTTGTATGGAAGAAGAAATTTCTGTACATTAAATCGTCTAGAAAAGTCAAACAAGCTTGAAATGAAGTCGGTCTTTGATTTTTGGTTTTGACTATTCTTAAGCTTCATTTTTTGCTAACATGCCAAGCAGCTAAACATTTCATGAAAAAAGTTATAAACATTTCAAAATAAAAAATCTGAGTCCATTGGAAAATATTCAAAAAAGGCAGACTTTGCTTGCTAGAGCTTTTAATAATTTCATGAAATGTTTTTGCAAAGGTTATATAAATCAATAAAAATTCTGGCTATGCAAAGCAGATTTTTAAGAATTTTTATTCTCATCATATGGTTACACAGCGTTCAATTAAGCAGTCAAAATGGCTTAAATTAAATTAAATAATTTTGAAAAATAAAATTTGTACAACATTAAATATTTTTTCTGGGGTACAAGTTCGGTATGTTCTTTCTTCACATGAATTGTACTGCAAGAATCAAGGAATATTTTTCATCCAAAGTTATATTTTTAGGAACATACAGTACATCTCTGGCGATTTTTGAATGAAAATTTTTGTTTTCCCATATAAATTTCCAAACAAAATTAAAAATCGTTGCGCTAATTCAGGACTGGAAGGATCGCTTCCAAAAATTTTATTGCTATTTCTGGCAGCAAAAACAACCAAAAAAAGTTATGGGAGGTGTAAAATTTTAAGAATTTAAAATTTTCATACAAAGCTTGCAGCGGTCTAGTGGACACCCTGGCTCAGGTGGTACAGCGGTTAAACTGTCGGGTGGACAAAATGAATATAGATAATTGTTGTGAGTTCGATTCTCACCGACGGCAGTTTTTTTTTTATTTTCTTGTTCCTGGGATGAATTATGGTAGAATTGGTATGCATTTGGAGGAAATTACCATACAATATTTTTCTTGTTTCGCTTGAATGTTTGTATGCAATGGTTTTGCATAATTTTGCCCGAGAGCTCTTTATATCAGTGACGGGAAAGCAGTGATACATATCATCTTTGGCGTAATGCACATTTTAGCTCATTTTCGGCACATACTTAGCTCCGAGTGGCATTGAAATGTGAACTGCATAGAGTAATTTAACTTCTGAGAAAAATGTGACGCTAAGGCTTACTTGTTCAGAGTCTGATTTATTAGCCATAAGTCGGTTAAAAAGGGGGCACTATAAAAAAAATCAGTACAGTTTATAATTTTCCATTCGTTAGGATTCAACTTCAGGCCTAGATAAGTTCTAGAAGTTAATATTCAACAGTTATGAGCACCGATATAATTTATTTCTCTTGTCATTAAATGGTCGACTCGGTGACGTTAAGTAGAACTCTATGACTCATGGAACGGCCCCATTGATCAAAACAAAAGACGTAGGCCTACGCTGGTTGCCCATCATCGGCGCGATTCATTAGAACAAAAAAAAATGAAAAGCAATGATTTACTACACACAGCGCATAAATCACTGAGCTCTGTGTTGTTCTACTGCCCCAAAGGTAATTAAAAGGTGCAATAATAGAATCAATCCTATGGGTACACGATTAAGCTTAACGTTGCTACTTAGTGAGCCATTTGGAGTGGCTAGTGCACGCATTTCTCACTAAGCTTTCACCAACACCAAGCTGCATCAGCCGGAACATTCTATATACCTCATACCTACAGATGATAGCTGTAGCTAATATGGATGAAACTAAGTAGAACCGAGCGTCTCCACCGTTTCAATGGGAAATCAACCGCATCGGGCAGCTACCTACTTCTGAGCGCCCGCCGCAACTAGATGGGTGGTCGGTCAGCTCATCGGTAGTCGAATTAACTCTACGACGACGACGACGCCGGTACTGTCATCAGCCACTTGTTTACTTATAGTCACACTACAGGTTGGAAGTATTGAACCTTTAAGAATTTTTTTAAATCAAATTTCTTGTTTTTGTGCTATTTAATAGCAAAACAAAAGACTTTGGATGTCGTTAAAAAAAATGTTCAAAATTGTCAAAATTGTCAAAATTGTCGAAATTGTCGAAATTGTCAAAATTGTCAAAATTGTCAAAATCGGTAAAATTGTCAAAATTGGTAAAATTGTCAAAATTGTAAAAATTGTCAAAATTGTCAAAATTGTCAAAATTGTCAAAATTGTCAAAATTGTCAAAATTGTCTAAATTGTCGAAATTGTCAAAATTGTCAAAATTGTCAAAATTGTCAAAATTGTCAAAATTGTCAAAATTGTCAAAATTGTCAAAATTGTCAAAATTGTCAAAATTGTCAAAATTGTCAAAATTGTCTAAATTGTCAAAATTGTCAAAATTTTCAAAATTGTCAAAATTGTCAAAATTGTCAAAATTGTCAAAATTGTCAAAATTGTCCTACGAAAAGATCCGGCAGTGTATCTTCCAGCGGCAAATTCCGTTTTAGCATTAAGTAAGTAGTGCAGGTGCTCATATTAAAGCCGCGCCGCCGCCGATCATCGTTGCCACCAGCGACGACGACGACAACGCGACGACAATGATGTTCACGCAAACGCCGCCGCCCGTCGCACTCAATTGAGACGCCTTTAAGTAGGAAAGATGCTAGCTAGGCCTTAGCCGGTGCGCGTGCCAAGCTAGTGTAGATAACGATATGGGTGGGTAATATTTATATAGGTACACACACCGAGGGGACCGAGTAAGTACTTACTAAGAGACTTTCAACGGTCGGATCGATCGGGTCGGGTTTGTTGTTGGTCATCGATCGGGCATCCCGCCACCGCACTGTCCTGCCCTCACGTACCCTCACATGCCACACCCGAGTGGACCAAGAATCTCGGTCACTACAATATAAAAGCTAGAAGGTTTCATGATATCGAACACAGTTCAAGTTCTTTACTCCGATAAGCTTGTGTTCTAAAGTAGTGCGTTTTCTTTTTTAAGTAGATAAACAAAAAGTCTTGGTGAGTTGAGTGAAATAACGGTACCTTCATACGCATCATTCCTGGGAACAATTCTGAGAGAAAATATTTCCTTTGAAAGTTCAATAAAGTGTCTTGGGATGATGATCAGTTGGAGCTGGATTAGTGTTGCCGAGAATAAAGAAATTTAAAAATCGGCTTTGCTGACATGCACCCGTTTAGTGTTTGGAGTAACGATTAAAAAATGTTCTTGTGTTCAACTGGAAAATAGCACTGCTTAATTACTTGCTTGAGGATTACTTTCAAGAAGAACTTTGAAAGGTTTTTTTTTAATTCTAAGATAAGCCAGAGTAAAAAACATTTCTGTTGAAAAAAAAAACCCTTGAGCTTTTCATGGTGTACTTTCATATTATGTGTAAATTATGTGTTAACATTCTTAATTTTATGTGAAAGTAAGAAGTTTTGTGTTTTAGAACTTTTGATACATATGAAATCCGATATTATGAAACTTAGATTTGAAAAAGTGAATTATTATATGATACATCAAACATGTTTCTTTTTACAACACCTCTGATGTAGAATAACGGTATAACGGTAAACAACCAAAAATTTCTTATTTGCCTAAACTCACGCTTTCAAAGTTTTATATTGGCTGAATAAGGATCCTTTGGGAGATATTCCTCCCTTGAGTGCTTTGTAAATTCAACTTACATTGTGGAGAAAAAATGACGCTCAATTTTAGGTGGGTTGTAATAGTTAGGCAGCGCAATAAGACAACTGATGGATTTCACATATGAGCGAAAACATTTTCAAACACTTTTAATTATGTTTCGGTTTGATTATATTGCTCCTACAAGAATAAGAACGATTTTCAATAAAATCTGAAGCATAATGAAAATGCATGTGGACAACTGTTGGGCAATGTTGATCTGCTGCAAACCTCCATAAATTAAGATATAGAAGAGCAGCGATTTTTTTTTAAATAAAATAATGTTTTTACTACGAATCGAACTCGAACCACTGATCTTGAGCTGTCTTAAGTCTTCAATATATTAAAAATTTTTCCTGGAAGTCTGAGATAGAAACTCAGGGAATTTCGAATATTTTTTTTATACAATTTGATGGTTTATCAAAGCTTTAGTCAAAAGTAGAAAGCATGATTGGTGTCCACCAAAGTTTTTTAATTCCAAAGCTTTCCAAGAAGGGCTGTTTACAATAAAAAGTGGACACATGTATTCAATGGTAAAAATCAAGTTTTGAAAAAAAAAAAATGAATAAAAATCAGTTTGAAATATTTTAGAAAAGTGTACATAACAACAGATGTACATATAAGAAATCGGACCCTTAGCGTTCGTGATTTAAAAACAAGATTCTTCAACTTTGATTGTTACCTTGAGTACCATTTTTGACAAAGTTTACTCGAGTTTTCCATGCTGTTGGCTTTTGTACCATGTTTCTCAAGGCTTATATCGATTAAAGGCCCGTGCCTTCCAATATGTCGCAGTAGACTGAGTCGATTTGGGGTCATTTTTGAATTTCTTAAACCCTGGGGTCTAAAAAGTTTCGTCTTGGTCTAAAACTCATCCATGATTTTTTGCAGAATTTTTAAGTAACGTTTACATGAGTAAATTTGAACTTTTAGGTTTGTATGGGAAAATTGAATATTTTGTACTGAAAAATCAACATTACTTTTTATTCTTCTGTGGAACCGAGCCAGCTGACAGTTTTTGTGCCAATTTATAAAATTCCCAAAGGAAATTTTCCGCTGAACAACTTTGTACAATATCATAACTTCGTATCTTATTAGTCAAAAAAGTTATTAGCTGTTTAACAGAGGTATGTCTTTTCGCATTGATAAATAAAAAATTAAATTGACATCACTCCTGGAGTCTCGCCAAGTATAGCATGAAAAGTAGCCTTGCAATACCTCGCCAGGCACCCAGCAGGGATGTCAATTGAATTTATTGTTTATCAATGCGAAAAGACATACCTCTGCTAAACAGCTTATAACTTTTTTGCTTAATAAGATATGAAGTTACGGTCTTCTACAAAGTTGTTCAGTGGAAAATTTCCTTTGGGAATTTTATAAATTGGCAAAAAAACTGTTAGCTGACTCGGTTCCACAGAAGAAACAAAAATGATCTTGATTTTTCGGTACAAAATATTCAATTTTCCCATACAAACCTAAAAATTCAAATTTACTCATGTAAACGTTGCTTAAAAATTCTGCAAAAAATCATAGAAGAGTTTTGGACCAAGACGAAGCTTTTTAGACCTCAGGGTTTAAGAAATTCAGAAATTACCTCAAATCGACTCAGTCTAATGTCGCAGTTTGCAGCTAAATTGCAGTATTTTTCAACAGATTTTACTTTTTCTTGGTTTAGCCGGTAAACGGTATTAGTAGTAAAGTAATTAGATCACAAATCGGACAAATGCAATAAAAGATCCCTAAGTTAGCAAAAATAAACCAGAAATAGTATGTTATTTGATTTTCCCAGTAAGTCTCTTCATTTATTGTGACCAATGTAAAACATGTAGAGCGCTTAAAGCCTTAAATACAATTGGGGCCCTCAGGATCAGAGAGGTGCAGGTCCACGATCATCAATTTCTAGCTACTTAACGATTGCCCCCTAACCCAAAGTTAGGAAAAATACTCCCGGCACATAAAAACTTAATAAGTAAAATGCCTTAATAAAACCATCTGTAAATAGAAAAAAAACTTTACGATTCTTCATTGTTCAATGTACATCTGGTGCAAACTCGTTTTTTTATACATTTTTTTTTGAATACTTTTTCGCTTGAATTCCCACTCACACTTTATATTTAGATTTTTTTATTTTTTTTATCGAATGCAGTGTCATCAGGAATGTCCTTTATTCAAACAACGTTAAAAAATGTTAAATGGAATGCCAAATCTTGTTAAATTCAGTGAAAGTTTAGACTAAAGATGTCAGAATTTTTTTCAGCACGTATCCAGGCTATTTTGTCTAGAAACCTGGCAAAATTCGCGCATTTGAATTCAAAACTGTCTGGGCAAATTTCTTCAAAACCCAGGAGTTTCTTATCAAAATTAGGAAAAAAAAGCTTGACAATTTTCTTTTTATAAAAACTTATTAGCAGATTTTAAATCGTATTTAAGGCCTCCATAAAGCTTTTCATGATTATTTTTATAAAACTTGTTCAAAAAATTTCGTTATGAACCCAACAATAAATAAAATTTATGATACAGTTTTTTTTTGTTCGATTTGGCAAACAGCGTAAAATAATCCGGGCAACATCCGGGCAACATCCGGGCAACCGAGCCGGACCAGGCTTTATTTTCACATTACTTTTACTTTCTCTCACTAGGTTTTTTTTTTTAGAAACATTTCGTATAAAAATTGTGTTCTTTTATATACAAGAAAAAAATTAAAATATTTCTTTGAAGGGCTAATTTTTTTTAATTGTTCTACTTCGATCACGCATTGTTTTTAAAATATTTTTTGCTATATTGTAACGACTATGAGCAATTTTTTTTCTAGAATTTTAGGAAGCGAGCGATACCTTCCTCTTTATTCCGGTTTCCTGGTCTCTTTTTCCATTCCGATTTCGGTGGATCTTCAAGAAAATAAATTTTTCTGAACACCTTTATTATTTTGAATACTGAAAACTTCGCTTCCTTCGAAATTTTAGCCAATTTGTGAAAAATAACTTTTTCGCACATCATTTGTGCAGAGTTGATTCGCCCAACGCTCTCCACTCCACTTTCAATCCAGCTTTTTCAACATTTTATTACGGGTTTTGCTTAAAACAGAGTTCAATAAAAATTAGCTTACAACCTTTTGAGCTTGTCCAATAATCCTGTTTTGTTTTTTTTTTTTTAACAAAACTTTCAAAAAAAAAACCAGGAACCCTTTCACCTGTTTTTTTTTTATCCAGGTGACCACCTTAAGAAGAATGCTTATTTAACCATAGAAAACAGCTGTAGTATGTGTTTTTAAATTAAAACTTTATAGTTTTAAAATTTCTTGCCGAAAGCTGAAAATTAGTTGCTGTAGGGGCATAATGAGAACCCCTCCTGGGGCAGCATGAGCACCATTCATCGAGGCACGATGAGCATTTTCTCCCGTAGAATCCAGCAGCGAATTCAACTCGACGGAGGGCTACAGCTTGACAGATTTCATCTGACGATTTGGCCTTTGGGTAAGGTGTCGGAGAGATAATTAGAGGACTCGAGTTCGATTTCTGGTCGAGGCGATTTTTTTTTCATTTACCATTCACGAACGATGCTTTTTGCACAAAACGGTGAGTCGTAGATCCATCAAACAAAGCAATTACAAAAAATGAATGTCCGATTGTAGAATACAAACAATTCACACACACTCATACATTATGTTTCTGGTGCATTGTTTGACGAATGATGAAAAATCAGAAATAGTGTTTACATCATGTTGCATGTTGCAGATGATTTAACGATCATAAGAGCTTATTTTCCGGCGCTTAAAAATTATAATTTTTTCGTCCCTTGAGAACCGAGTTTGTTTTTATTAGTTTGTTTTTTTTATTATTTCTGTAAAGATTATCAGGAGATTTCTTTTTTTGCTAAAGAATTAATACTATGGGAACTAAAAAACTGTTCCTCATGAAAATTTATTTGGGAAAATACATATTTCCTTAGAAAAAAGGGGTGTCTTGTTCACCTCGGGTTCTCGTTATGCCCTCATCTCCCCTATTTGAGTTTACTCTTGAGGAATTGAATGGATTTTGACGTAGAATTAGGTCTTACGGCAACACTATAGGGGTACAAATTGAAATTCGCGAACAAATCTCGCGTCACGAAAAACGCCTCTTTATCGGACATCTTTTCCAAACACCATTACGGGTTGGTTGTGTGTTAGTACACCAGTACCAATATAGCGCAAATACGCATTAGTGTTTGGAAAGTTATAAATATAACTGTCGAGAAAATCAGTTTACCAGTTGAGTTTAAAATTTTCAGAGCAGCAGACGCGTGTTGTTATGTTGCTGTCCAATTCGTCTTCAATTTTCTCAACAAAATGTTTAAAATGTGCAGTTAACCGGAAAATTTACCATGAAAGACAAAAATATGCATTAAGGCTGCTTTTGGAGTTATTTCCTTATTTTATTTTCACAACAAAATCAACAATTTCATTTAGCCGCTGCCGCTGTGACTTTGTCTGCAGCTGTGGGCCCAGTGGAGGGGAATACTGCTTTCTGTACACGCCAGCAGTAATGTATCCTTTTTTCCCTCGATCTTCCTCTTCAGCTTCCTTTGGAGCTTCTTGTCGCCCAGGGTCGCTGGTCGTCTGGAACCGATCTTCTCTCGATGCTTTGATTGTCATCCAAGAGTGTCTATAGACATTGTAGACGCCAAAGCTAAAGTATTCGGAACCAAGTGCCGTAAGGTGTCCGTTTTCGACGTGGCGGACTATCGTTCTATGAAAGTGCACGTTTCAAACGGAGTACCTTCACAGTTTTCACCATAACAGAAGGCGTTTGACTGATAGAGGTGTCAAATTTGTTCTGAACACTCATGGATAATCATGATTGATGCTGTATATGAAATTTTGTCAGTACATGGAAAGGTAAACACATGCAAAATCGGAAAATTTGGTCATTTTTTTAATGCATACGTTATCCTGGAAAAAAAATTGATCGAGGAGTGTAGAACAACTTTTTTTATGAAGATTTACGAACAAAATACACGAGCGAAATTTTCAAGTTCTCGATAATAATTATTCCTAGGAACTTTAAAATTTTACATTTTTAAGCTTAGATGTGTAAAAAACCCTCCAAAAATAACTTTAAGATTTTGATAAAAATTAAAAATATATTTTTTTAAATTAGAAATTTCGGAAAAAATGTTAAATTTCGAAGAAAATTTGAAAAGAAACAACAAAAATTATCTACAAATTGTCGTCAAAATAACTTGCAAGACATTTTACAATTTATTAAATTCACGGTTTTGAAGGCGTATTCTCTATGATCACTTCTATCGAAGATGGCATAAGTTTTGAGTTAAGTTGATAAAAGTTGCAATTTAATCATTATCCAATATATTGTTGCTTCCTGGTAAAATCATAAAATTGATTTTTTCACTTGATTTTTATAGGTTCCCGAAATAGACGAGGTTCTACATTGTAGCAAATAGTTTATTTAGAATACAGTACTGAGTGTTTTATAACTCTCTTTTTCTTCTTGGCGGTCTGTAGTGAAACTTTTTACTTATTGAAAAATAATATTATGACAACATCCAGTACAAGTTACTAGAAAAGTAACTTCTTTTATAATCTGACTTCCTAACGAGAGTCAAGCTTTGTGTTATACTTGTCGTGTTGTATTGTTTTTTTAACATATGTTTGTTTAGTAAGGCATTTTACTTATAAAGTTTCATTTTGCCGAGTGGATCACTTAATAATCTATGTTAGTAGAAGGGGGAGCCGTAAGTGTTGTATTGCAGGCTATCTAATTTAAATTTGCGACATTCTGAAAGCATTTCTAAATCTGACAAAAATTAAAAAATATATATATATTTTCCGTAAAACAGGGGAACATAAACATTTGCTTCACTCACTTTCATTGCCGGTTGTACAATTGATTGATTTCCCCCTCAGAACATTCTAGTTGTAGAGGAGAAAGAAAAAGAAGGTTGTTGAAACCTTCCCAACCGGGAGCAATTACGATCAGACTGGTAGCCGGTAGTAGAGATTTTAACTTGTAAACAAACGCACCCGATGGAGGCTGCTGCCGGTTCATCTCACACCGTGTTGGTTGTCGTCATTTTAGAACGCACGTTTTTCCCGTTCACATTCGCGTAGATAAAGTTGCTCCAATTAGAGCAAAAACTTGTTCTGGAACTGCTTCTCCATTCATACCTAGAAATGTTAGCGTTTGTTGTTATGAGAGCTAGAATTGCGCTATTGACGTAGGAAATTGGAAGCTCCCGTGCAATTTAGAGGTTTTTTTTACTGATAATTCTCGTGTGAGCTTTCCTTACGTCGTATGAAACAAAATGTAAACAAATAGTTTTATTGCAAAAAAAAATACAAAAACTTACATAAACTATTCGCAACTTTTCTCCACTTAAAATATTTGTAGGTTGGACAACATATTCTGTTTGTGAAATACAAATTTTAAAGTTGTTTTGATAACTTTTGCAAAAGTTTTTTGTGAATTCTTGAAATGTTTCGAACGACATAATGAAAGCTCATTCGAGAATTTTGATTTGTTGGGAAAAAAAATCTAAAAGATAATCTTACATCCGGACGAATTTTTTTTTTCTGGAAATTGATGCTGTAGGTGACTGTGCACTTTCTTAATACTATTATGTCACAGAAAAACAATTTTTATGGCTTTAAATGCCTTGTAATTGACACTTGTTATAGAGACTGTAAAATGGAACAATATAATAATGATTTCAAAAGTGATCAGCGCAGTGCGTCAACATAAATCAGTTCGTCATTTGTCGCCCGTTGAAGTCTCCCGGTGCAACATGCTCATTTACAATGCAAATTTTCCCTCTGAACTGATCTTTGATCCGTTCCGTTTATTTTGCAGTGACCATGAAATCCATCGCCATACTAGCCTTCACCCTGCTGGCCGTGACCGCTTCCGTGTCCAGCCAGAAGTACACCACCAAGTACGACGGCATCGACGTCGACGAAATCCTCAAGTCAGACCGGCTGTTCAACAACTACTACAAGTGCCTGCTGGAACAGGGCCGCTGCACTCCGGATGCCAACGAGCTGAAGCGGCTACTGCCGGAAGCGCTGCAAACGAACTGCGCCAAGTGCACGGAAAAGCAGCGCCAGGGAGCGGTCCGAGTGATCAACTATCTGATTGAAAACCGCGGCGCCCAGTGGAAGACTCTGCAGGCCAAGTACGACCCCAGCAACATCTACATCAACAAGTACCGCAAGGAGGCCCAACAGGCTGGTATCAAGATCTAGATTGCTGCCCGTGGTGCAACCTCACTCTGAACTGATGATCCCTAAACGACTCGGAAACTCATCCCCGGGACTACGCAGTTGACCGGCGCAGAAATCTAGAGACAGATGAAACCAAAGTTCCAATATCTGTGTATATTTTTGTTTTAAACTGACTTAATTCGCCCAAGTGCTGTAGTTTGTGCTTTTAATTCTCTACTCTCTTATCCCGGAAACAGCACGGAAGCGAAAATGAAAGCGGCAATAAATTCAAAACGTTTAAGTTTTTCTCTCTATTAAAAAATAATAAAAACAAAGTCTATCCGATCATAGACGAAGCGTGTACAGTACGGATATTGTGTGTTGTTTATTTGATGAAGACTCCAGTTCATTGGTTCCCCCAAGTCGGACGCGTAAAGTAGAACTTGAACAATAACAAAAACAACCAACCACAGCCGATTAACTTCGTTGTCTAAAAATCCGTGCTGAATTTCAACCGTCATGCTTCAGTTGAAGGGTATTTTTCCGCTTCTGATCGATCGGTCCCGATTCCCATACATTCCTATACACAAACTAATCAACATCTTCAAAAGATTTACTCTACATATAGGGGGGCGTTGCTGCTTGAATAATCAAGGAATTTGCACCACCACTTTGATGGATAGACATTTATAGTAGACAGTGATCAGCCTGGAGATGTTTTTCCTTTTTTTCCTAGAACGCTGTGAAGCGTTGTGCTGGTTTGGCGATCATCGTATTTCTTAATTGTTATTATCCTCACGATCGCAAAGCTCCAGCGCATTAGAATGAACAAACGATCTCACCCGAGCTTTACAGGTACCTATCTAGCTTAGTTGGTAATGATAAGTGAATCAAACTCGCGACCCTTTAGACAAATTATAATTATGAAATCGGGAAATCCCAAATTAATTTCGAATGCTTTTAGTACTGAATGGATCATCTGATGGAGAAATCAGACGAAACGTGATAGTCGTTTCTATACTTAATCTTAATCACTTATAGCTGAAATGCATGCCCGTTTGTTGTGACTGAGTTTTTGCCTGAATCTAACTAAATAGAAATGCTAACGATTCCAATAAGGCGTGAGAAAAACTTTTTAATTACTATCACGTTAGCTTACAGTTGATGGATTTATTGTACCGTTGTTGTTTTTTTTTTCACTTAACCAAATAAGGCGCTCATAGTTGAGAAGAAAACTTTATTCTCATAGCGAACAGTTGTATGGTAAAATTTCATCGCTTTATCAGTTTATTGTTATGTTAGATAACTATTATGACTACTTTCATGGCACAATTTATAACTGCGGACTGCGACATTTGTGTAGATCAGGGGTGAGCAACCTTTTGAACGAACGGGCCAATTTAAATTTGAAACCTTGTCGGCAGGCGGCACTTAAAACTGACATTCTTTTTTTAATAATTACACAGAAAAATTTTTTGTCTATTATGTGTCACTTAAACTGCAACCTTTAAAATAAATCAACCTGCAATTAACAAAACCTGTAATTTTAAATTGTTTTCCTTAAAAAATAACGAAGATTCATTTATTATTACAGCAAATGTCCTGTAAAAAAGATGTACACTAAAAATTAAATGTCACGTAATTTGTTTTTCGACCTGTAAAATTACGGTAAATGTCCTGCTCCTTTTTGTTACAGGACATTTGCGTAATTTTACAGGAAATATTTTTTGCTGTGTAGCAGAGCTTCTTGTCATTTTTTATAACCACAATTGTTTTGCGAAAACTAATCTGAAAAAGGAAAGATTTGGATATGGATATTTAAAAGGTGTCACTAAAGGGTGATACGGTCAAAATTTGGTCAATATAAACTTGACGTATTTCTTCCAATTTTGCATTTAAAAAACCTGGACACCCCTCATTTTGAAGGTGTGTGTGTGTAGAATGTTGCTCCTATTTTGATTTTGGAATTCACTCTTCAGTTGTCAAAATGCCGTCCAAGGAAGAAGAGCAGCGTATCAATATTTTGCTCGCGCATCGCGAAAATCCGAGCTACTCGCACGCAAAGCTGGCAAAATCGCTAAAAGTTTCAGTTGAATCATTCAACCAAGTAGGCTCATACCACAACAGCGCTAAAAGTTGCCAAATCAACCGTTACAAATGTAATTAAAGTGTTTGGGGAACGTTTGTCGACAGCCAGGAAGTCTGAATCGGGGGGAAATCGAAAACCGGAAGCCGCTGAGACGACAAAGAGAGTTGCCGGTAGTTTCAAGCGAAACCCTAACCTCTCTCTCCGAGATGCCGCAAATAAGCTGGGTGTATCGTCTACAACCGTGCATCGATCCAAAAAACGAGCCGGACTATCGACTTACAAGAAGGTAGTGACTCCGAATCGCGATGATAAACAAAATACGACGGCCAAAGCGCGTAATGGACGACGAAACCTACGTCAAAGCCGACTACAAGCAGCTTCCGGGACAGGAGTTTTATACGGCAAAAGGAAGGAAAGGTAGCAGATATTTTCAAGCACATGAAAGTGCCCAAGTTCGCGAAGAAATATCTGGTTTGGCAAGCCATCTATACCTGTGGCTTGAAAAGCAGCATTTTCATAGCTTCCGGGACTGTCAACCAAGAAATTTACGTGAAAGAGTGTTTGAATAAACGTCTGCTGCCTTTCCTGAAGAAACACGGTTGTTCCGTACTGTTTGGCCGGATTTGGCATCTTGCCATTACGGTAAAAAGGCCATGGAGTGGTACGCTGCCAACAACGTACAGGTGGTTCCCAAGGACAAGAACCCTCCTAACACGCCAGAGCTCCGCCCAATTGAGAAATACTGGGCTATTGTCAAGCGGAACCTAAAGAAGACCAAAAAAGGACGAGCAGCAGTTCAAGGCAAACTGGCTTTCTGTGGAGAAGAAGGTGGACAAGGTGGCTGTACAAAATCTGATGGCAGGGGTTAAGCGTAATTGCCGGGCCAATTCGGATTTGGAAAAGCGGAAGCCCAACTGAATATTTTTCCTGAATTTTATTCTAATTAAACTTGAAAAGATATTTAATTCGATTATCTAAATGAACGATTTCACCGATTTACACGCGTTTTCCCTTGACCAAATTTTGACCGTATCACCATTTACACAATACATCTTTTTAATTTTTAATTTGTCTCTATTTTTTTAATAGTTATTCTTGGCGAACATTCGTTCTTACAACATTTTTGTTAAAACCTATGCTACTATTGGTCGTCCGTTCCATTTAAAAATCTTCCAGAGCTTACCGCAGTAATAACCAAGGGTGTTGGGTGAATAAATATTCAAAGAAATCGCCATCTTCTAAGCATTTGTCGCTGAATCGCTAATTGACTTTCTCTTATTTTTTTCCACAAATAAAACTTGTCCTCAAAGCATAGATTTTTTTCCTACAAATGGTAAATACCCTGTTTTTTAATTTGAAGTTCTGTATTGGATCGTTGCATTGAGATGTTGAGCAAGGTTGTCGAAATAAAAGAAAAATGTCAAATTTCACAAATTTTCAAACAACTGTCTCCAAAACTTCATTCTTGATTCTAGACTTTTTATCCAGATTTTTATAATTTTCAGTCTTATTTAAATATCATTGATATAGGATTTCTAAAGATATAAGGCCGGAACAAATTTCAAATCCTTCTTTTGTCACTCGGAGTTGGAACATCGCGAGGGGGGGTGGGGGGGGTGTGGCCAATAAAAAATAATACGAAAAACAAATAAATGGGAATAAATTGCACGAAAGTTTGTATGCAACAAAATTGAATACTATATTATATCATTAAA